>NW_026868840.1:0-9380 GCF_020745735.1 Hemiscyllium ocellatum
CCCCTCGAAGGCGTGACAGTCGGTAGAACCGCCGGATCAAATCCGGCTGAGCAACCCGGCTTGGAAGCCCCAAAGTCGGTATGAGCTGTCAGGTTCACTCCCATCCCCGTTTGGACCACTTCCCGACTTAGGAAATTCACCAAATTCGGCCTGAACTCAGAGGACAGTCCCCCCTCGAAGGCGTGACAGTCGGTAGAACCGCCGGATCAAATCCGGCTGAGCTACCCGGCTTGGAAGCCTCAAAGTCGGTATGAGCTGTCAGGTTCACTCCCATCCCCGTTTGGACCACTTCCCGACTTAGGAAATTCACCAAATTCGGCCTGAACTCAGAGGACAGGCCCCCCTCGAAGGCGTGACAGTCGGTAGAACCGCCGGATCAAATCCGGCTGAGCTACCCGGCCCCGAAGCCTCAAATTCGGTATGAGCTGTCAGGTTCACTCCCATCCCCGTTTGGACCACTTCCCGACTTAGGAAATTCGCCAATTCGGCCTGAACTTATACAACCGTCCCCCCTCGAAGGCGTGACAGTCGGTAGATCCGCCGGATCAAATCCGGCTGAGCTACCCGGCTTGGAAGCCCCAAAGTCGGTATGAGCTGTCAGGTTCACTCCCATCCCAGTTTGGACCACTTCCCGACTTAGGAAATTCACCAAATTCGGCCTGAACTCAGAGGACAAGCCCCCCTCGAAGGCGTGACAGTCGGCGGAACCGCCGGATCAAATCCGGCTGAGCATACCCGGCTTGGAAGCCCCAAAGTCGGTATGAGCTGTCAGGTTCACTCCCATCCCCGTTTGGACCACTTCCCGACTTAGGAAATTCACCAAATTCGGCCTGAACTCAGAGGGCAGGCCCCCCTCGAAGGCCAGGCATTCGGCAGAACCGCCGGGTCAAATCCGACTGTGCTACCCGGCCCCGAAGCCTCAAAGTCGGTATGAGCAGTCAGGTTCAGTCCCATCCCAGTTTGGGCCATTTCCCGACTTAGGAAATTCACCAAATTCGGCCTGAACTCAGAGGACAGCCCCCCCTCGAAGGCGTGGAAGTCGGCAGAATCGCCGGGTCAAATCCGGCTGAGCTACCCGGCCCCGAAGCCTCAAAGTCGGTAAGAGCTGTCAGGTTCACTCCCATCCCCGTTTGGACCACTTCCCGACTTAGGAAATTCACCAAATTCGGCCGGAACTCAGAGGACAGTCCCCCCTCGAAGGCGTGACAGTCGGCGGAATCGCCGGGTCAGATCCGGCTGGGTTACCCGGCTTGGAAGCCTCAAAGTCGGTATGAGCTGTCAGGTGCACTCCCATCCCCGTTTGGACCACTTCCCGACTTAGGAAATTAACCAAATTCGGCCTGAACTCAGAGGACAGTCCCCGCTCGAAGGCGTGGAAGTCGGCAGAATCGCCGGGTCAAATCCGGCTGAGCTACCCGCACCCGAAGCCTCAAAGTCGGTATGAGCTGTCAGGTTCACTCCCATCCCCGTTTGGACCACTTCCCGACTTAGGAAATTCGCCAAATTCGGCCTGAACTTATACAACAGTCCCCCCTCGAAGGCGTGACAGTCGGTAGAACCGCCGGATCAAATCCGGCTGAGCTACCCGGCTTGGAAGCCCCAAAGTCGGTATGAGCTGTCAGGTTCACTCCCATCCCCGTTTGGACCACTTCCCGACTTAGGAAATTCACCAAATTCGGCCTGAACTCAGAGGACAGGCCCCCCTCGAAGGCGTGCAGTCGGCAGAACCGCCGGATCAAATCCGGCTGAGCTACCCGGCTTGAAGCCTCAAAGTCGGTATGAGCTGTCAGGTTCACTCCCATCCCCGTTTGGACCACTTCCCGACTTAGGAAATTCACCAAATTCGGCCTGAACTCAGAGAACAGGCCCCCCTCGAAGGCGTGACATTCGGCAGAACCGCCGGATCAAATCCGGCTGTGCTACCCGGCTTGGAAGCCCCAAAGTCGGTATGAGCAGTCAGGTTCAGTCCCATCCCAGTTTGGGCCACTTCCCGACTTAGGAAATTCACCAAATTCGGCCTGAACTCAGAGGACAGCCCCCCCTCGAAGGCGTGGAAGTCGGCAGAATCGCCGGGTCAAATCCGGCTGAGCTACCCGGCCCCGAAGCCTCAAAGTCGGTAAGAGCTGTCAGGTTCACTCCCATCCCCGTTTGGACCACTTCCCGACTTAGGAAATTCACCAAATTCGGCCGGAACTCAGAGGACAGTCCCCCCTCGAAGGCGTGACAGTCGGCGGAATCGCCGGGTCAGATCCGGCTGGGTTACCCGGCTTGGAAGCCTCAAAGTCGGTATGAGCTGTCAGGTGCACTCCCATCCCCGTTTGGACCACTTCCCGACTTAGGAAATTAACCAAATTCGGCCTGAACTCAGAGGACAGTCCCCGCTCGAAGGCGTGGAAGTCGGCAGAATCGCCGGGTCAAATCCGGCTGAGCTACCCGCACCCGAAGCCTCAAAGTCGGTATGAGCTGTCAGGTTCACTCCCATCCCCGTTTGGACCACTTCCCGACTTAGGAAATTCGCCAAATTCGGCCTGAACTTATACAACAGTCCCCCCTCGAAGGCGTGACAGTCGGTAGAACCGCCGGATCAAATCCGGCTGAGCTACCCGGCTTGGAAGCCCCAAAGTCGGTATGAGCTGTCAGGTTCACTCCCATCCCCGTTTGGACCACTTCCCGACTTAGGAAATTCTCCAAATTCGGCCTGAACTCAGAGACAGTCCCCCCTCGAAGGCGTGAAGTCGGCAGAACCGCCGGATCAAATCCGGCTGAGCTACCCGGCTTGGAAGCCCCAAAGTCGGTATGAGCTGTCAGGTTCACTCCCATCCCCGTTTGGACCACTTCCCGACTTAGGAAATTCACCAAATTCGGCCTGAACTCAGAGACAGTCCCCCCTCGAAGGCGTGACAGTCGGCAGAACCGCCGGATCAAATCCGGCTGAGCTACCCGGCTTGGAAGCCCCAAAGTCGGTATGAGCTGTCAGGTTCACTCCCATCCCCGTTTGGACCACTTCCCGACTTAGGAAATTCACCAAATTCGGCCTGAACTCAGAGGGCAGTCCCCCCTCGAAGGCCAGGCAGTCGGCAGAACCGCCGGGTCAAATCCGGCTGAGCTACCCGGCCCCGAAGCCTCAAAGTCGGTATGAGCAGTCAGGTTCACTCCCATCCCCGTTTGGACCACTTCCCGACTTAGGAAATTCACCAAATTCGGCCTGAACTCAGAGGACAGCCCCCCTCGAAGGCGTGGAAGTCGGCAGAATCGCCGGGTCAAATCCGGCTGAGCTACCCGGCCCCGAAGCCTCAAAGTCGGTATGAGCTGTCAGGTTCACTCCCATCCCCGTTTGGACCACTTCCCGACTTAGGAAATTCACCAAATTCGGCCTGAACTCAGAGGACAGTCCCCCCTCGAAGGCGTGACAGTCGGCGAACCGCCGGATCAAATCCGGCTGAGCTACCCGGCTTGGAAGCCTCAAAGTCGGTATGAGCTGTCAGGTTCACTCCCATCCCCGTTTGGACCACTTCCCGACTTAGGAAATTCACCAAATTCGGCCTGAACTCAGAGACAGTCCCCCCTCGAAGGCGTGGAAGTCGGCAGAACCGCCGGATCAAATCCGGCTGAGCTACCCGGCCCCGAAGCCTCAAAGTCGGTATGAGCTGTCAGGTTCACTCCCATCCCCGTTTGGACCACTTCCCGACTTAGGAAATTCACCAAATTCGGCCTGAACTCAGAGGACAGTCCCCCCTCGAAGGCGTGACAGTCGGCAGAACCGCCGGATCAAATCCGGCTGAGCTACCCGGCTTGGAAGCCCCAAAGTCGGTATGAGCTGTCAGGTTCACTCCCATCCCCGTTTGGACCACTTCCCGACTTAGGAAATTCACCAAATTCGGCCTGAACTCAGAGGACAGGCCCCCCTCGAAGCCGTGGAAGTCGGCAGAACCGCCGGGTCAAATCCGGCTGTGCTACCCGGCTTGGAAGCCCCAAAGTCGGTATGAGCAGTCAGGTTCACTCCCAACCCCGTTTGGACCACGTCCCGACTTAGGAAATTCACCAAATTCGGCCTGAACTCAGAGGACAGTCCCCCCCTCGAAGGCGTGACAGTCGGCGGATCCGCCGGATCAAATCCGGCTGAGCTACCCGTCCCCGAAGCCTCAAAGTCGGTATGAGCTGTCAGGTTCACTCCCATCCCCGTTTGGACCACTTCCCGACTTAGGAAATTCACCAAATTCGGCCGGAACTCAGAGGACAGTCCCCCCTCGAAGGCGTGGCAGTCGGCGGAATCGCCGGATCAGATCCGGCTGGGTTACCCGGCTTGAAGCCTCAAAGTCGGTATGAGCTGTCAGGTGCACTCCCATCCCCGTTTGGACCACTTCCCGACTTAGGAAATTAACCAAATTCGGCCTGAACTCAGAGGACAGTCCCCGCTCGAAGGCGTGGAAGTCGGCAGAATCGCCGTGTCAAATCCGGCTGTGCTACCCGCACCCGAAGCCTCAAGTCGGTATGAGCTGTCAGGCTCACTCCCATCCCCGTTTGGACCACTTCCCGACTTAGGAAATTCACCAAATTCGGCCTGAACTTATACCACAGTCCCCCCTCGAAGGCGTGACAGTCGGTAGAACCGCCGGATCAAATCCGGCTGAGCTACCCGGCTTGGAAGCCCCAAAGTCGGTATGAGCTGTCAGGTTCACTCCCATCCCCGTTTGGACCACTTCCCGACTAAGGAAATTCACCAAATTCGGCCTGAACTCAGAGGACAGGCCCCCCTCGAAGGCGTTGAAGTCGGCAGAACCGCCGGATCAAATCCGGCTGAGCTACCCGGCTTGGAAGCCCCAAAGTCGGTATGAGCTGTCAGGTTCACTCCCATCCCCGTTTGGACCACTTCCCGACTTAGGAAATTCGCCAAATTCGGCCTGAACTCAGAGGACAGCCCCCTCGAAGGCGTGGAAGTCGGCAGAAGCGCCGGGTCAAATCCGGCTGAGCTACCCGGCTTGAAGCCTCAAAGTCGGTATGAGCTGTCAGGTTCAGCTCCCATCCCCGTTTGGACCACTTCCCGACTTAGGAAATTCACCAAATTCGGCCTGAACTCAGAGGACAGCCCCCCCTCGAAGGCGTGACAGTCGGCAGAACCGCCGGATCAGATCCGGCTGAGCTACCCGGCTTGGAAGCCTCAAAGTCGGTATGAGCTGTCAGGTGCACTCCCATCCCCGTTTGGACCACTTCCCGACTTAGGAAATTTACCAAATTCGGCCTGAACTCAGAGGACAGTCCCCGCTCGAAGGCGTGGAAGTCGGCAGAAGCGCCGGGTCAAATCCGGCTGAGCTACCCGCAACCCGAAGCCTCAAAGTCGGTATGAGCTGTCAGGTTCACTCCCATCCCCGTTTGGACCACTTCCCGACTTAGGAATTCGCCAAATTCGGCCTGAACTAAGAGGACAGTCCCCCCTCGAAGGCGTGTCAGTCGGCAGAACCGCCGGATCAAATCCGGCTGAGCTACCCGGCCCCGAAGCCACAAAGTCGGTATGAGCTGTCAGGTTCACTCCCTTCCCCGTTTGGACCACTTCCCGACTTAGGAAATTCGCCAAATTCGGCCTGAACTCAGACGACAGCCCCCCCTCGAAGGCGTGAAGTCGGCAGAACCGCCGGGTCAAATCCGGCTGAGCTACCCGGCCCCGAAGCCTCAAAGTCGGTATGAGCTGTCAGGTTCACTCCCATCCCCGTTTGGACCACTTCCCGACTTAGGAAATTCACCAAATTCGGCCGGAACTCAGAGGACAGTCCCCCCTCGAAGGCGTGACAGTCGGCGGAATCGCCGGGTCAGATCCGGCTGGGTTACCCGGCTTGGAAGCCTCAAAGTCGGTATGAGCAGTCAGGTGCACTCCCATCCCCGTTTGGACCACTTCCCGACTTAGGAAATTGACCAAATTCGGCCTGAACTCAGAGGACAGTCCCCACTCGAAGGCGTGGAAGTCGGCAGAATCGCCGGGTCAAATCCGGCTGAGCTACCCGCACCCGAAGCCTCAAAGTCGGTATGAGCTGTCAGGTTCACTCCCATCCCCGTTTGGACCTCTTCCCGACTTAGGAAATTCGCCCAATTCGGCCTGAACTTATACAACAGTCCCCCCGTCGAAGGCGTGACAGTCGGTAGTACCGCCGGATCAAATCCGGCTGAGCGACCCGGCTTGGAAGCCCCAAAGTCGGTATGAGCGTCAGGTTCACTCCCATCCCCGTTTGGACCACTTCCCGACTTAGGAAATTCGCCAAATTCGGCCTGAACTTATACAACAGGCCCCCCTCGAAGGCGTGACAGTCGGTAGAACCGCCGGATCAAATCCGGCTGAGCTACCCGGCTTGGAAGCCCCAAAGTCGGTATGAGCTGTAAGGTTCACTCCCATCCCCGTTTGGACCACTTCCCGACTTAGGAAATTCACCAAATTCGGCCTGAACTCAGAGGACAGGCCCCCCTCGAAGGCGAGGAAGTCGGCAGAACCGCCGGATCAAATCCGGCTGAGCTACCCGGCCCCGAAGCCTCAAAGTCGGTATGAGCAGTCAGGTTCAGTCCCATCCCAGTTTGGGCCATTTCCCGACTTAGGAAATTCGCCAAATTCGGCCTGAACTTATACAACAGTCCCCCCTCGAAGGCGTGACAGTCGGTAGAACCGCCGGGTCAAATCCGGCTGAGCTACCCGATTTGGAAGCCTTCAAGACAAAACCCATCCGGCAATGCCACTCAAAAAGGGCCCAAATTCAGAAACACCCCCTTCAAAAGGTACCACTTCCTCGGAGACACTACCGGGACACGCTCCGCTCGGCGAAAATTAAGCCCCCACCACTAACTGAAGCCAACCGCAGCCCCAACTTCAACGGAGAAATCAGTAACCAATTCAAAAATGCACTTGGTTACTGACTTCTACTGACTCAAAAATATTCTAAGTGTCGCTGGTTACTGATTTGTCCTGACTAAAAAATATTTTAAGTGTCGCTGGTTACTGATTTGTACTGACTGAAAAATATTCTAAGTGTCAGTGGTTACTGAGTTGTACTGACTGAAAAATTTTCTAACCGCCGGGTCTAATCCGGCCGGGCCAGCCGGCTTGGAAGCCTCAAGGTCGGTATGAGCTGTCAGATTCAACCCCATCACCATTTGGACCACTTCCCGACATAGGAAATTCACCAAATTCGGCCTGAACTCAGAGGGCAGGCCCCCCTCGAAGGCCAGGCATTCGGCAGAACCGCCGGGACAAATACGACTGTGCTACCCGGCCCCGAAGCCTCAAAGTCGGTATGAGCAGTTAGGTTCACTCCCAACCCCGTTTGGACCACGTCCCGACTTAGGAAATTCACCAAATTCGGCCTGAACTTAGACAACAGTCCCCCCTCGAAGGCGTGACAGTCGGCGGAACCGCCGGATCAAATCCGGCTGAGCTACCCGTCTTGGAAGCCCCAAAGTCGGTATGAGCTGTCAGGTTCACTCCCATCCCCGTTTGGACCACTTCCCGACTTAGGAAATTCACCAAATTCGGCCTGAACTCATAGGACAGGCCCCCCTCGAAGGCGTGACAGTCGGTCGAACCGCCGGATCAAATCCGGCTGAGCTACCCGCTTGGAAGCCCCAAAGTCGGTATGAGCGGTCAGGTTCACTCCCATCCCCGTTTGGACCACTTCCCGACAGAGGAAATTCACCAAATTCGGCCTGAACTCAGAGGGCTGGCCCCCCTCGAAGGCCAGGCATTCGGCAGAACCGCCCGGTCAAATCCGACTGTGCTACCCGGCCCCGAAGCCTCAAAGTCGGTATGAGCAGTCAGGTTCACTCCCATCCCAGTTTGGACCAGTTCCCGACTTAGGAAATTCACCAAATTCGGCCTGAACTCAGTGGACAGGCCCCCCTCGAAGGCGTGAAGTCGGCAGAACCGCCGGGTCAAATCCGGCTAGCTACCCGGCCCCGAAGCCTAAAAGTCGGTATGAGCTGTCAGGTTCACTCCCAACCCCGTTTGAACCACTTCCCGACTTAGGGAATTCACCAAATTCGGCCCGAACTCAGAGGACAGTCCCCCCTCTAAGGCGTGACAGTCGGCGGAACCGCCGGATCAAATCCGGCTGAGCTACCCGGCTTGGAACCCCCAAAGTCGGTATGGGCTGTCAGGTCCACTCCCATCCCCGTTTGGACCACTTCCCCACATAGGAAATTCGCCAAATTCGGCATGAACTTAGAGGACAGTCCCCCTCGAAGGCGTGAAGTCGGCAGAACCGCCGTGTCAAATCCGGCTGAGCTACCCGGCTTGCAAGCCCCAAAGTCGGTATGAGCTGTCAGGTTCAATCCCATCCCCGTTTGGACCACTTCCCGACTTAGGAAATTCACCAAATTCGGCCTGACTCAGAGGACAGTCCCCCCTCGACGGCGTGACAGTCGGTAGAACCGCCGGGACAAATCCGGCTGAGCTACCCGGCACCGAAGCCTCAATGTCGGTATGAGCAGTCAGGTTCAGTCCCATCCCCGTTTGACCACTTCCCGACTTAGGAAATTCACCAAATTCGGCCTGAACTCAGAGGACAGGCCCCCCTCGAAGGCGTGGACAGTCGGCAGAACCGCCGGTCAAATCCGGCTGAGCTACCCGGCTTGAAGCCTCAAAGTCGGTATGAGCTGTCAGGTTCACTCCCATCCCCGTTTGGACCACTTCCCGACTTAGGAATTCACCAAATTCGGCCCTAACTCAGAGGACAGGCCCCCCTCGAAGGCGTGACATTCGGCAGAACCGCCGGATCAAATCCGGCTGTGCTACCCGGCTTGGAAGCCACAAAGTCGGTATGAGCTGTCAGGTTCACTCCCAACCCCGTTTGGACCACTTCCCGACTTAGGAAATTCACCAAATTCGGCCTGAACTCAGAGGACAGCCCCCCTCGAAGGCGTGGACAGTCGGCAGAACCGCCGGTACAAATCCGGCTGAGCTACCCGGCACCCTAAGCCTCAAAGTCGGTATGAGCAGTCAGGTTCACTCCCATCCCAGTTTGGACCACTTCCCGACTTAGGAAATTCACCAAATTCGGCCTGAACTTAGACAACGGTCCCCCCTCGAAGGCGTGAAGTCGGCAGAACCGCCGGATCAAATCCGGCTGATCTACCCGGTTTGGAAGCCCCAAAGTCGGTATGACCTGTCAGGTTCACTCCCATCCCCGTTTGGACCACTTCCCGACTTAGGAATTTCACCAAATTCGGCCTGAACTCAGAGGACAGCCCCCCTCGAAGGCGTAGAAGTCGGCAGAAACGCCGGGTCAAATCCGGCTGAGCTACCCGGCCCCGAAGCCTCAAAGTCGGTATGAGCTGTCAGGTCCACTCCCATCCCCGTTTGGACCACTTCCCGACGTAGGAAATTCACCAAATTCGGCCTGAACTCA
>NW_026868841.1:0-9510 GCF_020745735.1 Hemiscyllium ocellatum
CACCCAGCCTGACCCTCACTGCCACGCACACACCGCACCCAGCCTGACCCTCACTACCACCCACACACCGCAGCCAGCCGGACCCTCACTGCCACCCACACACCGCACCCAGCCTGAACCTCACTGCCGTCCACACACCGCACCCAAGCTGACCCTCACTACCACCCACTCACCTCACCCAGCCTGACACTCACCACCATTCACCCACTGCCCCCAGCCTGCCCCTCACTACCACCCACACACCGCACCCAGCCTGACCCTCATTGCCGTCCACTCACCGCACCCAGCCTGACCCTCACTACCACCCACACACTGCCCCCAGCCTGACCCTCACTGCCATCCACACACCGCACCCCGCCTGACCCTCACTACCATCCACACACCGCACCCAGCCTGACCCTCACTACCACCGAGACAACGCCCCCAGCCTGACCCTCACTGCCGTCCACACACCGTCCCCAGCCTGACCCTCACTGCCGTCCACACACCGCACCCAAGCTGACCCTCACTACCACACACTCACCTCACCCAGCCTGACCCTCACTCCCACCCACACAACGCCCCCAGCCTGACCCTCACCACCAATAACATACCACCCCCAGCCTGACCCCCACTACCACCCACTCACCGCCTGCAGCCTGACCCTCACTACCACCCACACACCGCACCCAGCCTGACCCTCACTACAATCCACACACCGCCCCCGGCCTGATCTTCACTGCTTTCCACACACCGCACCCAGCCTGACCCTCACTGCCTCCCACACACCGCCCCCAGCCTGACCCTCACTGTCATCCACACACCGCACCCAGCCTGACCCTCACTGCCACCCACACACCGCACCCAGCCTGACCCTCACTGCCTCCCACACACCGCCCCCAGCCTGACCCTCACTGCCATCCACACACCGCACCAAGCCTGACCCTCACTACCACCCACACACTGCACCCAGCCTGACCCTCACTGCCATCCACACACCGCACCCAGCCTGACCATCAATACCACCCACACACCGCACCCAACCTGACTATCAATACCACCAACACACCGCACCCAACCTGACCCTCACTACCACCCACACACCGCACCCAGCCTGACCCTCACTGCCATCCACACACGGCACCCAACCTGACCCTCAACACCATCCACCCACTGCCCCCAGCCTGACCCTCATGCCATCCACACAGCGTCCCCAGCCTGACCGTCACTGCCACGCACACACCGCCCCCAGCCTGAACCTCACCAACAAAATTATACCGCCCACAGCCTGACCCTTACCACCACCCACACATAGCACCCAACCTGAACATCATTGCCGTCCACTCACCGCCCCCAGCCTGACCCTCACTACCACCCACACACCGCACCCAGCCTGACCCTCACTACCACCCACACACCGCACCCAGCCTGATCCTCACTACCACCCTCACACCGGACCCAGCCTGACCACCAATGCCATCCGCACACCGCACCCAGCCTGACCCTCACTACCACCCACACACCGCACCCAGCATGACCCTCACTGCCATTCACACACCGCACCCAGCCTGACCATCACTAGCACCCACACAACGCCCCAGCCTGACCCTGACCAGCAATAACATAACGCCCTCAGCCTGCCTCTCACTACCACCCACACACCGCACCCAGCCTGACCCTCACTATCACCCACACACCGCACCCAGCCTGACCCTCACTAGCACCCACTAACCGCCCCCAGTCTGACCCTCACTACCACCCACACACCGCACCCAGCCTGACCCTCACTACCAACCACACACCGCACCCAGCCTGACCCTCACTACCACCCTCACACCGGACCCAGCCTGACCACCAATGCCATCCGCACACCGCACCCAGCCTGACCCTCACTACCACCCACACACCGCACCCAGCATGACCCTCACTGCCATTCACACACCGCACCCAGCCTGACCATCACTAGCACCCACACAACGCCCCAGCCTGACCCTCACCAGCAATAACATAACGCCCTCAGCCTGCCTCTCACTACCACCCACACACCGCACCCAGCCTGACCCTCACTATCACCCACACACCGCACCCAGCCTGACCCTCACTACCATCCACACACCGCACCCAGCCTGACCCTCACTACCACCCACACACCGCACCCAGCCTGACCCACACTACCACCCACACACCACTCCCAGCCTGACCCTCACTGCCACCCACACACCGCATCCAGCCTGACCCTCACTACCATGAACACACCGCCCCCAGCCTGACCCTCACTACCACCCAAACAACGCCACCAGCCTGACCCTCACCACCATTAACATACCGCCCACAGCCTGACCCTCACCGCCACCCACACACCGCACCCAGCCTGACCCTCACTGCCGTCCACACACCGCACCCAGCCTGACCCTCACTGCCACGCACACACCGCACCCAGCCTGACCCTCACTACCACCCACAAACCGCACCCAGCCTGACCCTCACTGCTGTACACACACCGCACCCAAGCTGACCCTCACTGACGTCCACACACCGCAGCCAGCCGGACCCTCACTGCCGCACACACACCGCACCCAAGCTGACCCTCACTACCACTCACACACCGCCCCCAGCCTGACACTCACCACCATTCACCCACTGCCCCCAGCCTGACCCTCACTACCACCCACACACCGCACCCAGCCTGACCCTCACTGCCGCCCACACTCCGCACCCAGCCTGACCGTCACTGCCGTCCACGCACCGAACCCAGCCTGACCCTCTCTACCACCCACACACCGCACCCAGCCTGACCCTCATTGCCGTCCACTCACCGCACCCAGCCTGACCCTCACTAACACCCACACACCACCCCCAGCCTGACCCTCACTGCCATCTGCACAACGCACCCAGCCTGACCCACACTGCCATCCACACACCGCCCCCAGCCTGACCCTCACTACCACCCACACACCGCACCCAGCCTGACCCTCACTGCGACCCATTTAGCGCACCCATACTGACCCTCACTACCATCCACACACCGCCCACAGCCTGACCCTCACCGCCACACACACACCGCCCCCAGCCTGACCCTCACTACCATCCACTCACCGCACCCAGCCTGACCCTCACTGCAGTCCACACACAGCACCCAGCCTGACCCTCACTACCATCCACAAACCGCACCCAGCCTGACCCTCACTACCACCCACACACCGCACCCAGCCTGACCCACACTACCACCCACACACCAACCCCAGCCTGACCCTCACTGCCACCCACACACCGCATCCAGCCTGACCCTCACTACCATGAACACACCGCCCCCAGCCTGACCCTCACTACCACCCACACACCGACCCCAGCCTGACCCTCAGTTCCACCCACACACCGCACCCAGCCTGACCCTCACTACCACCCACACAACGCCACCAGCCTGACCCTCACCACCATTAACATACCGCCCACAGCCTGACCCTCACTGCCGTCCACACACCGCACCCAGCCTGACCCTCACTGCCACCCACACACCTCACCCAGCCTGACCCTCACTACCACCCACAAACCGCACCCAGCCTGACCCTCACTGCTGTACACACACCGCACCCAAGCTGACCCTCACTGACGTCCACACACCGCAGCCAGCCGGACCCTCACTGCCGCACACACACCGCACCCAAGCTGACCCTCACTACCACCCACACACCGCCCCCAGCCTGACACTCACCACCATTCACCCACTGCCCCCAGCCTGACCCTCACTACCACCCACACACCGCACCCAGCCTGACCCTCACTGCCACCCACTCACCGCACCCAGCCTGACCCTCTCTACCACCCACACACCGCACTCAGCCTGACCCTCACTACCAGCCACACACCGCACCCAGCCTGACCCTCATTGCCGTCCACTCACCGCACCCAGCCTGACCCTCACTAACACCCACACACCACCCCCAGCCTGACCCTCACTGCCATCTGCACACCGCACCCAGCCTGACCCACACTGCCATCCACACACCGCCCCCAGCCTGACCCTCACTACCACCCACACACCGCACCCAGCCTGACCCTCACTGCCACCCACATAGCGCACCCAGCCTGACCCTCACTACCACCCACACAGCGCCCCCCAGCCTGACCCTCACCACCAATAACACACCGCCCACAGCCTGACCCTCACCGCCACACACACACCGCACCCAGCCTGACCCTCACTGCAGTCCACACACCGCACCCAGCCTGACCCTCACTACCACCCACACACCGCACCCAGCCTGACCCTCACTACCATCCACACACCGCACCCAGCCTGACCCTCACTACCACCCACACACCGCACCCAGCCTGACCCACACTACCACCCACTCACCAACCCCCAGCCTGACCCTCACTGCCACCCACACACCGCATCCAGCCTGACCCTCACTACCATGAACACACCGCACCCATCCTGACCCTCACTACCACCCACACAACGCCACCAGCCTGACCCTCACCACCATTAACATACCGCCCACAGCCAGACCCACACACCGCACCCAGCCTGACCCTCACTGCCACGCACACACCGCACCCTGAATGACCCTCACTACCACCCACACACCGCACCCAGCCTGACCCTCACTGCTGTACCCACACCGCACCCAAGCTGACCCTCACTGACATCCACACACTGCAGCCAGCCGGACCCTCACTGCCGCACACACACCGCACCCAAGCTGACCCTCACTACCACCCACTCACTCTCTCGCCCCCCACTCTCTCTCGCCCGCTGTCGCTCTCTCACCCTCTCCCTCTCTCTCTTGCCCCTGACCCCTCTCTCTCTTACGCCCTCCCTGTCTCTCTCGCCCCCTCCCTCTCTCTCTCTTACCATTTCCCTTCCTCCATCTCTACCCCGTCCGTGTCTCTCTCGTACCCTTTCCTCTCTCTCTCGCTCCACTCTCTCTCTCGACCAGCTCCCACTCTCTCGTCCCCCTCCCACCCCCTCCTTTCCCTTTCTCTCTCGCCACCTCCCGCCACCCTTTCCCTCTCTCTCTCGCCCGCCCCCTCCCTCTCTCTCTCTCTCGCCACTGCCCTCTCCCTCTCCCCTGCTCCCTCCCTCTCTCTCTCTCTCGCCTCCTCCCTCTCTCTCTCTCGCCCCCTCACTCTCTCACTCTCGCCACTGCCCTCTTCCTCTCGCCTTCTCCCTCTCTCTCTCTCTCGCCTCCTCCCTCTCTCTGTCTCGCCCCCTCACTCTCTCTCATCCGCCCCCTCCCTCTCTCTCTCGCCGCTGCCCTCTCCCTCTCGCCTTTCCCTCCCTCCCTCTCTCTCTCTCGCCCCCTCCCTCTCTCTCGTCCGCCCCCTCCCTCTCTCTCTCTCGCCCCCTCCCCCTCTCTCTCCCCTCCCACCCCCTCCATTCCCTATCTCTCCCGCCCCTCCCACACCCCTTCCCTCTCTCTCTTGCCCCCTCCCTCTCTCACTCTCACCCCCTCCCACTGTCTCTAGCCCACACCCCTCCCTCTCTCTTACACTCCCACCTCTCTCACCCCCTTCCTCTCTCTTACCCCCTCCCTCGCTCTCTCTCTCTTGCCCCGCCCTCTCTCTCTCTCGCCCCCTCCCTCTCTCTCGCCCCCCCCTCACTCTCTCGCCGACCCTCCAGCCCTCTCTTGCCCCGCCCTCTCTCTCTTGCCCCGCCCTCTCTCTCTTGCCCCTCCCTCTCTCTCTTGCCCCTCCCTCTCTCTCTCTTGCCCCTCCCTCTCTCTCTCCCCTCTCTCTCTCTCTCCCCCTCTCTCCCCCCCCTCTCTCTCTCTCTCTCCCCTCACCCCTCTCTCTCTCTCTCTCGACCCCTCTCTCTCTCTCGACCCCTCTCTCTCTCGACCCCTCTCTCTCTCTCTCGCTCCCTCCCTCTCTCTCTCGCCCCCCCCTCTCTCTCGCCCCCTCCCTCTCTCTCTCGCCCCCTCCCTCTCTCTCTCCCGCCCCCTCCCTCTCTCTCTCTCGCGCCCCCTCCCTCACTCTCTCGCCCCCTCCCTCTCTCTCTCGCCCCCCTCCCTCTCTCTCTCGCCCCCTCCCTCTCTCTCTCGCCCCCCTCCCTCTCTCTCTCGCCCCCCTCCCCCTCTCTCTCGGACCCTCCCCCTCTCTCTCGGACCCTCCCCCTCGCTCTCTCTCCCCCCCCTCGCTCTCTCTCCCCCCTCGCTCTCTCTCCCCCTCGCTCTCTCTCGCCCCCTCGCTCTCTCTCGCCCCCTCGCTCTCTCTCTCCCCCTCGCTCTCTCTCCCCCTCGCTCTCTCGCCCCCTCGCTCTCTCGCTCGCCCCCTCGCTCTCTCGCCCCCCTCTCACTCTCTCTCACCCACTCCCACTCTCTCTAGCCCACACCCCTCCCTCTCTCTTGCCCCTCCCTCTCTCTCGGCCCCTCCCTCTCTCTCGGCCCCTCCCTCTCTCTCGGCCCCTCCCTCTCTCTCTCGCCTCTCCCTCTCTCAACCGCCCCTCCCTCTCTCACTCTCACCCCCTCCCACTCTCTCTAGCCCACACCCCTCCTTCTCTCTTACACTCCCATCTCTCTCACCCCTTCCTCTCTCTCACCCCCTTCCTCTCTCTCACCCCCTTCCTCTCTCTCACCCCCTCCCTCTCTCTCACCCCCTCCCTCTCTCTCTCTTGCCCCTCCCCCTCTCTCTCTCTCTCTCGCTCCCTCCCTCTTTCTCTCGCCCACTCCTTCTCTCTCTCTCGCCACTGCCCTCTCCCTCTCGCCTCCGCCCTCCCTCCCTCTCTCGCCTCCTCACTCACTCTCTCTCGCCAAACTCCCACTCACTCTCGCGCCTTCCCACTCTCTCTCGCCCCCTCCCTTTCTCTCTTGCCCCCTCCCTTTCTCGGCCCCCGCCCACTCTCTCTATCCACCTCCCTCTCTCTCTCCCTCTCTCTCTCGCCCCCCCTCCCTCTCTCTCTCGCCCCCCCCTCCCTCTCTCTCTCTCGCCCCCTCCCTCTCTCTCTCGCCCCCCCTCCCTCTCTCTCTCGCCCCCTCCCTTTCTTTCTCGCCCCCTCCCTTTCTTTCTCGCCCCCCTCCCTCTCTGTCTCGCCCCCTCCCTTTCTTTCTCGCCCCCTCCCTCTCTCTCGCCCCCTCACTCTCTCTCGCCCGCCCCTTCCCTCTCTCTCTGTCAACCTCTCCCTCTCTCTCTCTCTTGTCCCCTCCCTCTCTCTCACCCCCTCCCTTTATCTCTCTTGCCCCCCTCAGTCTCTCTCTCTCGCCCCCTGTCTCTCTCTCTCTCTGACCCCATCCCTCTCTCTCTTGCCCCTGCCCTCTCTCTTTTTCACCCCCTCCCTCTCTCTCTTGCCCTCTTCCTGTGTCTCTCGCGCCCGTCCCTCTCTCTCTCTCGTCCCCCTCCATCTCTCTCTCACTCCCCCTCAATCCCGCCCCCTCTCTCTCTCTCTCACGACTCCTCCGACTCTCTATCGCTCCCCACTCTCTCTCGCACACTCCCTCTCTCTCTCGCCCCCTTTTCTCTCTCTCTCGCCCGCTCCCACTCTCCCTCTCGCCCTCTCCAGCACTCTCTCGCCCCTCTCTCTCTCTCGCACCCTCCCTCTCTCTCTCTCGCCCGTCCCCCTCCTTCAGTCTCTTGCCCCCCTCCATCTCTCTCTCGCTCCCCCTTTCTCCCGCCCCCCCTCTCTCACATGACCCATCCAACTCTCTCTCGCACACCTCCCTCTCTCTCTCACACCCTCCCTTTCTCTCTTTCGCCCCCTCCCTCTCTCTCTCTCTCGCCCGTCCCCCTCCTTCTCTCTCTCGCCCCCCTCCTTCTCTCTCTCGCCCCCCTCCTTCTCTCTCTCGCCCCCTCCTTCTCTGTCTCGCCCCCTCCCTCTCTCTCTCGCCTCCCTCCCTCTCTCTCTCACCCCTCTCCCTCTCTCTCTCGTCCCCTCCAACTCTCTATCGCACCCCTCCCACACTCTCTCATCCCCCTCCTTCTCTCTCTCGCCGCCCTCCAACTCTCTCTCGCCCCCTTCCTATCTCTCTCTCTCCCTACCCTCCCTCTCTCTCTCTCGCCCCCCTCCCCCTCTCACTCTCGCAATCTCCGTCTCTCTCGCCCACACCACTCCCTCTCTCTCTTGCCCCTGCCCTCTCACCCCTTCCCTCACTTTCTCGCCCCTTCCTCTCCCTCTCGCCCCCTACCTCTCACTCACGCTCCTCCCCCTCTCTCTCTCACACACACCCCCTCCCACTCTCTCACTCCCACTCGAACACTCTCTTGCCCCTTCCCTCTCTCACTCGGCCCCCCCGCGGACTCTCTCTCGCACCCCAACTCTCTCTCGCACCCATCCCTCTCTCTCTCTCTCGACCCCTCCCTCTCTACCTCTCGCCCCTCCTGCACTCTCTCGCCCAATCTCTCTCTCTCTCTCTCTCGCACCCTGCCCCTCTCTCTTTCGCCCCTCCCTGTCTCTCTCACACCCCCCTCCTTCTCACTCTCGCTCCCCTCCCACACTCTCTTGCACCCCTCCCTCTCTCTCGCTCACCTCCCACTCTCTCTCTCGTTCCCCTCCATCTCTCTCTCGCTGCCTCCCCCTCTCACTCTCGCCCCCCTCTCTCGCCCGCACCCCTCTCGCCCGCCTCCCTCTCTCTCTTGCCACTGCCCTCTCTCTGTCTCACCCCCTCCGTCTCTTTCTCACCCCCATCATCTCCCTCTCGCCCCCTGCCTCTCTCTCTTAACCCCTCCATCTCTCTCTCTCGAACCCCCCTCTCTCTCGCCCCCCTCTTTCTCTCTCCCCCCCCTTTCTCTCTCACTCTCACCCTCTCCCCTCTCTCTCTCATCCCCTCTCTGTCTTGCCTCCCCTCCCTCTCTACCTCTCGGCCCCACTCGCACACTCTTGGCCTCTCTCGCACCCCTCTCGCCCCTCTCTCTCTCTCTCTCGGCCCCTCTCTCTCTCTCCCTCGCCCCCCTCTCGCCCCCTCCCTCTCTCTCTCTCGCCCCTCTCTCTCTCTCCCTCTCGCCCCCTCGCGCACCTCTCTCTCTCTCTAGCCCCCCCCCCTCTCTCTCTCGCGCCCTCCCTCTCTCTCGCCCCCTCCCACTCTCTCTCTCGCCCGCCCCTCCCACTCTCTCTCGCCCCCTCTCTCTCTCTCTCGCACCCCTCTCTCTGTCTCTCGCACCCCTCCCTCTCTCTCTCGCCCCGCCCCCCCTCACTCTCGCCCCCTCCCTCTCTCTCTCTCGCCCCACCTGTCTCTCTCACCCCCTCCCTCTCTCTCTCACCCCCATCCCTTTCTCTCGCCCCAGCTCCGAATCTCTCTCGCTCCCCACTTTCTATCACACACCTCTCTCTCTCGCCATCTCCCTCCCACTCTTGCCTCACTAGCTCTCTCTCTCTTCAGCTCCCTCTCGCCCCCTTCCGCACTCTCTCGCCCCCTCTCTCCCTCTCGCCCCCTCCCTCTCTCTCTCTTTCTCGACCCTCCCACTCTCTCTCTCGACCCTTCCGTCTCTCTCTTTCGCCCCCTCCCTCTCTCGTCCCCTCCCTCTCTCTCTCATCCCCCTCCGTCTCGCTGTCTCTCACGCCCCTCTCTCCCCCTCTCTCTCTCTCGCTCCAACTCT
>NW_026868842.1:0-9276 GCF_020745735.1 Hemiscyllium ocellatum
CAGTCGGCAGAATCGCCGGGTCAAATCCGGCTGAGCTACCGGCCCCGAAGCCTCAACGTCGGTATGAGCTGTCAGGTTCACTCCCATCCCCGTTTGGACCACTTCCCGACTTAGGAAATTCACCAATTTCGGCCTGAACTTATACAACAGTCCCCCCTCGAAGGCGTGACAGTCGGCGGAACCGCCGGATCAAAACCGGCTGAGCTACCCGGCATGGAAGCCCCAAAGTCGGTATGAGCTGTCAGGTTCACTCCAATCCCCGTTTGGACCAATTCCCGACTTAGGAAATTCACCAAATTCGGCCTGGACTCAGAGGGCAGGCCCCCCCTCGAAGGCCAGGCATTCGGCAGAACCGCCGGATCAGATCCGGCTGTGCTACCCGGCCCGAAGCCTCAATGTCGGTATGAGCTGTCAGGTTCAGTCCCATCCCAGTTTGGACCACTTCCCGACTTAGGAAATTCACCAAATTCGGCCTGAACTCAGAGGACAGCCCCGCCTCGAAGGCGTGGAAGTCGGCAGAATCGCCGGGTCAAATCCGGCTGAGCTACCCGGCCCCGAAGCCTCAAAGTCGGTAAGAGCTGTCAGGTTCACTCCCATCCCCGTTTGGACCACTTCCCGACTTAGGAAATTCACCAAATTCGGCCGGAACTCAGAGGACAGTCCCCCCTCGAAGGCGTGACAGTCGGCGGAATCGCCGGGTCAGATCCGGCTGGGTTACCCGGCTTGGAAGCCTCAAAGTCGGTATGAGCTGTCAGGTGCACTCCCATCCCCGTTTGGACCACTTCCCGACTTAGGAAATTAACCAAATTCGGCCTGAACTCAGAGGACAGTCCCCGCTCGAAGGCGTGGAAGTCGGCAGAATCGCCGGGTCAAATCCGGCTGAGCTACCCGCACCCGAAGCCTCAAAGTCGGTATGAGCTGTCAGGTTCACTCCCATCCCCGTTTGGACCACTTCCCGACTTAGGAAATTCGCCAAATTCGGCCTGAACTTATACAACAGTCCCCCCTCGAAGGCGTGACAGTCGGTAGAACCGCCGGATCAAATCCGGCTGAGCTACCCGGCTTGGAAGCCCCAAAGTCGGTATGAGCTGTCAGGTTCACTCCCATCCCCGTTTGGACCACTTCCCGACTTAGGAAATTCACCAAATTCGGCCTGAACTCAGAGGACAGGCCCCCCTCGAAGGCGTAGAAGTCGGCAGAACCGCCGGATCAAATCCGGCTGAGCTACCCGGCCCCGAAGCCTCAAAGTCGGTATGAGCAGTCAGGTTCAGTCCCATCCCAGTTTGGGCCATTTCCCGACTTAGGAAATTCGCCAAATTCGGCCTGAACTTATACAACAGTCCCCCCTCGAAGGCGTGACAGTCGGTAGAACCGCCGGGTCAAATCCGGCTGAGCTACCCGATTTGGAAGCCTTCAAGACAAAACCCATCCGGCAATGCCACTCAAAAAGGGCCCAAATTCAGAAACACCCCCTTCAAAAGGTACCACTTCCTCGGAGACACTACCGGGACACGCTCCGCTCGGCGAAAATTAAGCCCCCACCACTAACTGAAGCCAACCGCAGCCCCAACTTCAACGGAGAAATCAGTAACCAATTCAAAAATGCACTTGGTTACTGACTTCTACTGACTCAAAAATATTCTAAGTGTCGCTGGTTACTGATTTGTACTGACTAAAAAATATTTTAAGTGTCGCTGGTTACTGATTTGTACTGACTGAAAAATATTCTAAGTGTCAGTGGTTACTGATTTGTACTGCTTCAAAAATATTCTAAGTGTCAGTGGTTACTGATTTGTACTGACTGAAAAATTTTCTAACCGCCGGGTCAAATCCGGCCGGGCCAGCCGGCTTGGAAGCCTCAAGGTCGGTATGAGCTGTCAGATTCAACCCCATCACCATTTGGACCACTTCCCGACATAGGAAATTCACCAAATTCGGCCTGAACTCAGAGGGCAGGCCCCCCTCGAAGGCCAGGCATTCGGCAGAACCGCCGGGACAAATACGACTGTGCTACCCGGCCCCGAAGCCTCAAAGTCGGTATGAGCAGTTAGGTTCACTCCCAACCCCGTTTGGACCACGTCCCGACTTAGGAAATTCACCAAATTCGGCCTGAACTTAGACAACAGTCCCCCCTCGAAGGCGTGACAGTCGGCGGAACCGCCGGATCAAATCCGGCTGAGCTACCCGTCTTGGAAGCCCCAAAGTCGGTATGAGCTGTCAGGTTCACTCCCATCCCCGTTTGGACCACTTCCCGACTTAGGAAATTCACCAAATTCGGCCCGAACTTAGAGGAGAGTCCCCCCTCGAAGGCGTGACAGTCGGCGGAACCGCCGGATCAAATCCGGCTGAGCTACCCGGCTTGGAAGCCCCAAAGTCGGTATGAGCTGTCAGGTCCACTCCCATCCCCGTTTGGACCACTTCCCAACATAGGAAATTCACCAAATTCGGCCTGAACTCAGAGGGCAGGCCCCCCTCGAAGGCCAGGCATTCGGCAGAACCGCCGGGTCAAATCCGACTGTGCTACCCGGCCCCGAAGCCTCAAAGTCGGTATGAGCAGTCAGGTTCAGTCCCATCCCAGTTTGGGCCATTTCCCGACTTAGGAAATTCACCAAATTCGGCCTGAACTCAGAGGACAGCCCCCCCTCGAAGGCGTGGAAGTCGGCAGAATCGCCGGGTCAAATCCGGCTGAGCTACCCGGCCCCGAAGCCTCAAAGTCGGTAAGAGCTGTCAGGTTCACTCCCATCCCCGTTTGGACCACTTCCCGACTTAGGAAATTCACCAAATTCGGCCGGAACTCAGAGGACAGTCCCCCCTCGAAGGCGTGACAGTCGGCGGAATCGCCGGGTCAGATCCGGCTGGGTTACCCGGCTTGGAAGCCTCAAAGTCGGTATGAGCTGTCAGGTGCACTCCCATCCCCGTTTGGACCACTTCCCGACTTAGGAAATTAACCAAATTCGGCCTGAACTCAGAGGACAGTCCCCGCTCGAAGGCGTGGAAGTCGGCAGAATCGCCGGGTCAAATCCGGCTGAGCTACCCGCACCCGAAGCCTCAAAGTCGGTATGAGCTGTCAGGTTCACTCCCATCCCCGTTTGGACCACTTCCCGACTTAGGAAATTCGCCAAATTCGGCCTGAACTTATACAACAGTCCCCCCTCGAAGGCGTGACAGTCGGTAGAACCGCCGGATCAAATCCGGCTGAGCTACCCGGCTTGGAAGCCCCAAAGTCGGTATGAGCTGTCAGGTTCACTCCCATCCCCGTTTGGACCACTTCCCGACTTAGGAAATTCGCCAAATTCGGCCTGAACTTATACAACAGTCCCCCCTCGAAGGCGTGACAGTCGGTAGAACCGCCGGATCAAATCCGGCTGAGCTACCCGGCTTGGAAGCCCCAAAGTCGGTATGAGCTGTCAGGTTCACTCCCATCCCCGTTTGGACCACTTCCCGACTTAGGAAATTCACCAAATTCGGCCTGAACTCAGAGGACAGGCCCCCCTCGAAGGCGTAGAAGTCGGCAGAACCGCCGGATCAAATCCGGCTGAGCTACCCGGCCCCGAAGCCTCAAAGTCGGTATGAGCAGTCAGGTTCAGTCCCATCCCAGTTTGGGCCATTTCCCGACTTAGGAAATTCGCCAAATTCGGCCTGAACTTATACAACAGTCCCCCCTCGAAGGCGTGACAGTCGGTAGAACCGCCGGGTCAAATCCGGCTGAGCTACCCGATTTGGAAGCCTTCAAGACAAAACCCATCCGGCAATGCCACTCAAAAAGGGCCCAAATTCAGAAACACCCCCTTCAAAAGGTACCACTTCCTCGGAGACACTACCGGGACACGCTCCGCTCGGCGAAAATTAAGCCCCCACCACTAACTGAAGCCAACCGCAGCCCCAACTTCAACGGAGAAATCAGTAACCAATTCAAAAATGCACTTGGTTACTGACTTCTACTGACTCAAAAATATTTTAAGTGTCGCTGGTTACTGATTTGTACTGACTAAAAAATATTTTAAGTGTCGCTGGTTACTGATTTGTACTGACTGAAAAATATTCTAAGTGTCAGTGGTTACTGATTTGTACTGCTTCAAAAATTTCTAAGTGTCAGTGGTTACTGATTTGTACTGACTGAAAAATTTTCTAACCGCCGGGTCAAATCCGGCCGGGCCAGCCGGCTTGGAAGCCTCAAGGTCGGTATGAGCTGTCAGATTCAACCCCATCACCATTTGGACCACTTCCCGACATAGGAAATTCACCAAATTCGGCCTGAACTCAGAGGGCAGGCCCCCCTCGAAGGCCAGGCATTCGGCAGAACCGCCGGGACAAATACGACTGTGCTACCCGGCCCCGAAGCCTCAAAGTCGGTATGAGCAGTTAGGTTCACTCCCAACCCCGTTTGGACCACGTCCCGACTTAGGAAATTCACCAAATTCGGCCTGAACTTAGACAACAGTCCCCCCTCGAAGGCGTGACAGTCGGCGGAACCGCCGGATCAAATCCGGCTGAGCTACCCGTCTTGGAAGCCCCAAAGTCGGTATGAGCTGTCAGGTTCACTCCCATCCCCGTTTGGACCACTTCCCGACTTAGGAAATTCACCAAATTCGGCCTGAACTCAGAGGGCAGGCCCCCTCGAAGGCCAGGCAGTCGGCGGAACCGCCGGATCAAATCCGGCTGAGCTACCCGGCCCCGAAGCCTCAAAGTCGGTATGAGCTGTCAGGTTCACTCCCATCCCCGTTTGGACCATTTCCCGACTTAGGAAATTCACCAAATTCGGCCTGAACTCAGAGGACAGGCCCCCCTCGAAGGCGTGGAAGTCGGCAGAATCGCCGGGTCAAATCCGGCTGAGCTACCCGGCCCCGAAGCCTCAAAGTCGGTATGAGCTGTCAGGTTCACTCCCATCCCCGTTTGGACCACTTCCCGACTTAGGAAATTCACCAAATTCGGCCTGAACTCAGAGGACAGTCCCCCCTCGAAGGCGTGACAGTCGGCAGAATCGCCGGGTCAAATCCGGCTGAGCTACCCGGCTTGGAAGCCTCAAAGTCGGTATGAGCTGTCAGGTTCACTCCCATCCCCGTTTGGACCACTTCCCGACTTAGGAAATTCGCCAAATTCGGCCTGAACTTATACAACAGTCCCCCCTCGAAGGCGTGACAGTCGGTAGAACCGCCGGATCAAATCCGGCTGAGCTACCCGGCCCCGAAGCCTCAAAGTCGGTATGAGCTGTCAGGTTCACTCCCATCCCCGTTTGGACCACTTCCCGACTAGGAAATTCGCCAAATTCGGCCTGAACTTATACAACAGTCCCCCCTCGAAGGCGTGACAGTCGGTAGAACCGCCGGATCAAATCCGGCTGAGCTACCCGGCTTGGAAGCCCCAAAGTCGGTATGAGCTGTCAGGTTCACTCCCATCCCCGTTTGGACCACTTCCCGACTTAGGAAATTCACCAAATTCGGCCTGAACTCAGAGGACAGGCCCCCCTCGAAGGCGTAGAAGTCGGCAGAACCGCCGGATCAAATCCGGCTGAGCTACCCGGCCCCGAAGCCTCAAAGTCGGTATGAGCAGTCAGGTTCAGTCCCATCCCAGTTTGGGCCATTTCCCGACTTAGGAAATTCGCCAAATTCGGCCTGAACTTATACAACAGTCCCCCCTCGAAGGCGTGACAGTCGGTAGAACCGCCGGGTCAAATCCGGCTGAGCTACCCGATTTGGAAGCCTTCAAGACAAAACCCATCCGGCAATGCCACTCAAAAAGGGCCCAAATTCAGAAACACCCCCTTCAAAAGGTACCACTTCCTCGGAGACACTACCGGGACACGCTCCGCTCGGCGAAAATTAAGCCCCCACCACTAACTGAAGCCAACCGCAGCCCCAACTTCAACGGAGAAATCAGTAACCAATTCAAAAATGCACTTGGTTACTGACTTCTACTGACTCAAAAATATTCTAAGTGTCGCTGGTTACTGATTTGTACTGACTAAAAAATATTTTAAGTGTCGCTGGTTACTGATTTGTACTGACTGAAAAATATTCTAAGTGTCAGTGGTTACTGATTTGTACTGCTTCAAAAATATTCTAAGTGTCAGTGGTTACTGATTTGTACTGACTGAAAAATTTTCTAACCGCCGGGTCAAATCCGGCCGGGCCAGCCGGCTTGGAAGCCTCAAGGTCGGTATGAGCTGTCAGATTCAACCCCATCACCATTTGGACCACTTCCCGACATAGGAAATTCACCAAATTCGGCCTGAACTCAGAGGGCAGGCCCCCCTCGAAGGCCAGGCATTCGGCAGAACCGCCGGGACAAATACGACTGTGCTACCCGGCCCCGAAGCCTCAAAGTCGGTATGAGCAGTTAGGTTCACTCCCAACCCCGTTTGGACCACGTCCCGACTTAGGAAATTCACCAAATTCGGCCTGAACTTAGACAACAGTCCCCCCTCGAAGGCGTGACAGTCGGCGGAACCGCCGGATCAAATCCGGCTGAGCTACCCGTCTTGGAAGCCCCAAAGTCGGTATGAGCTGTCAGGTTCACTCCCATCCCCGTTTGGACCACTTCCCGACTTAGGAAATTCACCAAATTCGGCCTGAACTCAGAGGGCAGGCCCCCCCTCGAAGGCCAGGCAGTCGGCAGAACCGCCGGATCAAATCCGACTGTGCTACCCGGCCCCGAAGCCTCAAAGTCGGTATGAGCAGTCAGGTTCAGTCCCATCCCAGTTTGGGCCATTTCCCGACTTAGGAAATTCACCAAATTCGGCCTGAACTCAGAGGGCAGCCCCCCCTCGAAGGCGTGGACAGTCGGCAGAACCGCCGGGTCAAATCCGACTGTGCTACCCGGCACCCGAAGCCTCAAAGTCGGTAAGAGCTGTCCGGTTCACTCCCATCCCCGTTTGGACCATTTCCCGACTTAGGAAATTCACCAAATTTCGGCCGGAACTCAGAGGACAGTCCCCACCTCGAAGGCGTGACAGTCGGCGGAATCGCCGGGTCAGATCCGGCTGGGTTACCCGGCTTGGAAGCCTCAAAGTCGGTATGAGCTGTCAGGTTCACTCCCATCCCCGTTTGGACCACTTCCCGACTTAGGAAATGCACCAAATTCGGCCTGAAATCAGAGGACAGTCCCCGCTCGAAGGCGTGACAGTCGGCGGATCCGCCGGATCAAATCCGGCTGAGCTACCCCGCTTGGAAGCCTCAAAGTCGGTATGAGCAGTCAGGTTCACTCCCATCCCCGTTTAGACCACTTCCCGACTTAGGAAATTCAGCCAAATTCGGCCTGAACTCAGAGGACAGTCCCCCCCTCGAAGGCGTGGACAGTCGGCAGAATCGCCGGGTCAAATCCGGCTGATACCCGGCTTGGATGCCTCAAAGTCGTTATGAGCTGTCAGTTTCACTCCCATCCCCGTTGGGACCACTTCCCGACTTAGGAAATTCGCCAAATTCGGCCTGAACTCAGACGGCAGTCCCCCCTCGAAGGCGTGACAGTCGGTAGAACCGCCGGATCAAATCCGGCTGAGCTATACCCGGCTTGGAAGCCCCAAAGTCGGTATGAGGCTGTCAGGTTCACTCCCATCCCCGTTTGGACCACTTCCCGACTTAGGAAATTCGACAAATTCGGCCTGAACTTATACAACAGTCCCCCCTCGAAGGCGTGACAGTCGGTAGAACCGCCGGATCAAATCCGGCTGAGCTACCCGGCTTGGAAGCCCCAAAGTCGGTATGAGCTGTCAGGTTCACTCCCATCCCCGTTTGGACCACTTCCCGACTTAGGAAATTCACCAAATTCGGCCTGAACTCAGAGGACAGGCCCCCCTCGAAGGCGTAGAAGTCGGCAGAACCGCCGGATCAAATCCGGCTGAGCTACCCGGCCCCGAAGCCTCAAAGTCGGTATGAGCAGTCAGGTTCAGTCCCATCCCAGTTTGGGCCATTTCCCGACTTAGGAAATTCGCCAAATTCGGCCTGAACTTATACAACAGTCCCCCCTCGAAGGCGTGACAGTCGGTAGAACCGCCGGGTCAAATCCGGCTGAGCTACCCGATTTGGAAGCCTTCAAGACAAAACCCATCCGGCAATGCCACTCAAAAAGGGCCCAAATTCAGAAACACCCCCTTCAAAAGGTACCACTTCCTCGGAGACACTACCGGGACACGCTCCGCTCGGCGAAAATTAAGCCCCCACCACTAACTGAAGCCAACCGCAGCCCCAACTTCAACGGAGAAATCAGTAACCAATTCAAAAATGCACTTGGTTACTGACTTCTACTGACTCAAAAATATTCTAAGTGTCGCTGGTTACTGATTTGTACTGACTAAAAATATTTTAAGTGTCGCTGGTTACTGATTTGTACTGACTGAAAAATATTCTAAGTGTCAGTGGTTACTGATTTGTACTGCTTCAAAAATATTCTAAGTGTCAGTGGTTACTGATTTGTACTGACTGAAAAATTTTCTAACCGCCGGGTCAAATCCGGCCGGGCCAGCCGGCTTGGAAGCCTCAAGGTCGGTATGAGCTGTCAGATCCAACCCCATCACCATTTGGACCACTTCCCGACATAGGAAATTCACCAAATTCGGCCTGAACTCAGAGGGCAGGCCCCCCTCGAAGGCCAGGCATTCGGCAGAACCGCCGGGACAAATACGACTGTGCTACCCGGCCCCGAAGCCTCAAAGTCGGTATGAGCAGTTAGGTTCACTCCCAACCCCGTTTGGACCACGTCCCGACTTAGGAAATTCACCAAATTCGGCCTGAACTTAGACAACAGTCCCCCCTCGAAGGCGTGACAGTCGGCGGAACCGCCGGATCAAATCCGGCTGAGCTACCCGTCTTGGAAGCCCCAAAGTCGGTATGAGCAGTCAGGTTCACTCCCATCCCCGTTTGGACCACTTCCCGACTTAGGAAATTCACCAAATTCGGCCCGAACTTAGAGGAGAGTCCCCCCCTCGAAGGCGTGACAGTCGGCGGAACCGCCGGATCAAATCCGGCTGAGCTACCCGGCTTGGAAGCCCAAAGTCGGTATGAGCAGTCAGGTCCACTCCCATCCCCGTTTGGACCACTTCCCTACATAGGAAATTCACCAAATTCGGCCTGAACTCAGAGGACAGGCCCCCCTCGAAGGCGTGAAGTCGGCAGAACCGCCGGGTCAAATCCGGCTGAGCTACCCGGCCCCGAAGCCTCAAAGTCGGTATGAGCTGTCAGGTTCACTCCCATCCCCGTTTGGACCACTTCCCGACTTAGGAAATTCACCAAATTCGGCCTGAACTCAGAGGACAGTCCCCCCTCGAAGGCGTGGACAGTCGGC
>NW_026868843.1:0-9194 GCF_020745735.1 Hemiscyllium ocellatum
GCTGAGCTACCCGGCTTGGAAGCCCCAAAGTCGGTATGAGCTGTCAGGTCCACTCCCATCCCCGTTTGGACCACTTCCCAACATAGGAAATTCACCAAATTCGGCCTGAACTCAGAGGGCAGGCCTCCCTCGAAGGCCAGGCATTCGGCAGAATCGCCGGGTCAAATCCGACTGTGCTACCCGGCCCCGAAGCCTCAAAGTCGGTATGAGCTGTCAGGTTCAGTCCCATCCCGGTTTGGACCACTTCCCGACTTAGGAAATTCAGCCAAATTCGGCCTGAACTCAGAGGACAGCTCCCCCTCGAAGGCGTGGAAGTCGGCAGAATCGCCGGGTCAAATCCGGCTGAGCTACCCGGCCCCGAAGCCTCAAAGTCGGTATGAGCTGTCAGGTTCACTCCCATCCCCGTTTGGACCACTTCCCGACTTAGGAAATTCACCAAATTCGGCCGGAACTCAGAGGACAGTCCCCCCTCGAAGGCGTGACAGTCGGCGGAATCGCCGGGTCAGATCCGGCTGAGCTACCCGCACCCGAAGCCTCAAAGTCGGTATGAGCTGTCAGGTTCACTCCCATCCCCGTTTGGACCACTTCCCGACTTAGGAAATTCACCAAATTCGGCCTGAACTCAGAGGAACAGTCCCCCCTCGAAGGCGTGAAGTCGGCAGAAACGCCGGGTCAAATCCGGCTGAGCTACCCGCACCCGAAGCCTCAAAGTCGGTATGAGCTGTCAGGTTCACTCCCATCCCCGTTTGGACCACTTCCCGACTTAGGAAATTCGCCAAATTCGGCCTGAACTTATACAACAGTCCCCCCTCGAAGGCGTGACAGTCGGTAGAACCGCCGGATCAAATCCGGCTGAGCTACCCGGCTTGGAAGCCCCAAAGTCGGTATGAGCTGTCAGGTTCACTCCCATCCCCGTTTGGACCACTTCCCGACTTAGGAAATTCACCAAATTCGGCCTGAACTCAGAGGACAGGCCCCCCTCGAAGGCGTAGAAGTCGGCAGAACCGCCGGATCAAATCCGGCTGAGCTACCCGGCCCCGAAGCCTCAAAGTCGGTATGAGCAGTCAGGTTCAGTCCCATCCCAGTTTGGGCCATTTCCCGACTTAGGAAATTCGCCAAATTCGGCCTGAACTTATACAACAGTCCCCCCTCGAAGGCGTGACAGTCGGTAGAACCGCCGGGTCAAATCCGGCTGAGCTACCCGATTTGGAAGCCTTCAAGACAAAACCCATCCGGCAATGCCACTCAAAAAGGGCCCAAATTCAGAAACACCCCCTTCAAAAGGTACCACTTCCTCGGAGACACTACCGGGACACGCTCCGCTCGGCGAAAATTAAGCCCCCACCACTAACTGAAGCCAACCGCAGCCCCAACTTCAACGGAGAAATCAGTAACCAATTCAAAAATGCACTTGGTTACTGACTTCTACTGACTCAAAAATATTCTAAGTGTCGCTGGTTACTGATTTGTACTGACTAAAAAATATTTTAAGTGTCGCTGGTTACTGATTTGTACTGACTGAAAAATATTCTAAGTGTCAGTGGTACTGATTTGTACTGCTTCAAAAATATTCTAAGTGTCAGTGGTTACTGATTTGTACTGACTGAAAAATTTTCTAACCGCCGGGTCAAATCCGGCCGGGCCAGCCGGCTTGGAAGCCTCAAGGTCGGTATGAGCTGTCAGATTCAACCCCATCACCATTTGGACCACTTCCCGACATAGGAAATTCACCAAATTCGGCCTGAACTCAGAGGGCAGGCCCCCCTCGAAGGCCAGGCATTCGGCAGAACCGCCGGGACAAATACGACTGTGCTACCCGGCCCCGGAGCCTCAAAGTCGGTATGAGCAGTTAGGTTCACTCCCAACCCCGTTTGGACCACGTCCCGACTTAGGAAATTCACCAAATTCGGCCTGAACTTAGACAACAGTCCCCCCTCGAAGGCGTGACAGTCGGCGGAACCGCCGGATCAAATCCGGCTGAGCTACCCGTCTTGGAAGCCCCAAAGTCGGTATGAGCTGTCAGGTTCACTCCCATCCCCGTTTGGACCACTTCCCGACTTAGGAAATTCACCAAATTCGGCCTGAACTCAGAGGACAGGCCCCCCTCGAAGGCGTGACAGTCGGCGGAACCGCCGGATCAAATCCGGCTGAGCTACCCGGCCCCGAAGCCTCAAAGTCGGTATGAGCAGTCAGGTTCACTCCCATCCCCGTTTGGACCACTTCCCGACTTAGGAAATTCACCAAATTCGGCCTGAACTTCAGAGGACAGTCCCCCCTCGAAGGCGTGGACAGTCGGCAGAACCGCCGGATCAAATCCGGCTGAGCTACCCGGCTTGAAGCCTCAAAGTCGGTATGAGCTGTCAGGTTCACTCCCATCCCCGTTTGGACCACTTCCCGACTTAGGAAATTCACCAAATTCGGCCTGAACTCAGAGGACAGTCCCCCCTCGAAGGCGTAGAAGTCGGCAGAAACGCCGGGTCAGATCCGGCTGGGTTACCCGGCCCCGAAGCCTCAAAGTCGGTATGAGCTGTCAGGTTCACTCCCATCCCCGTTTGGACCACTTCCCGACTTAGGAAATTCACCAAATTCGGCCTGAACTCAGAGGACAGCCCCCGCTCGAAGGCGTGACAGTCGGCAGAATCGCCGGGTCAAATCCGGCTGAGCTACCCGGCATCGAAGCCTCAAAGTCGGTATGAGCTGTCAGGTTCACTCCCATCCCCGTTTGGACCACTTCCCGACTTAGGAAATTCGCCAAATTCGGCCTGAACTTAGAGACAGTCCCCCCTCGAAGGCGTGACAGTCGGTAGAACCGCCGGATCAAATCCGGCTGAGCTACCCGGCTTGGAAGCCCCAAAGTCGGTATGAGCTGTCAGGTTCACTCCCATCCCCGTTTGGACCACTTCCCGACTTAGGAAATTCACCAAATTCGGCCTGAACTCAGAGGACAGGCCCCCCTCGAAGGCCAGGCAGTCGGCAGAACCGCCGGGTCAAATCCGACTGTGCTACCCGGCCCGGAAGCCTCAAAGTCGGTATGAGCAGTCAGGTTCAGTCCCATCCCAGTTTGGGCCACTTCCCGACTTAGGAAATTCACCAAATTCGGCCTGAACTCAGAGGACAGCCCCCCTCGAAGGCGTGGAAGTCGGCAGAATCGCCGGGTCAAATCCGGCTGAGCTACCCGGCCCCGAAGCCTCAAAGTCGGTAAGAGCTGTCAGGTTCACTCCCATCCCCGTTTGGACCACTTCCCGACTTAGGAAATTCACCAAATTCGGCCGGAACTCAGAGGACAGTCCCCCCTCGAAGGCGTGACAGTCGGCGGAATCGCCGGGTCAGATCCGGCTGGGTTACCCGGCTTGGAAGCCTCAAAGTCGGTATGAGCTGTCAGGTGCACTCCCATCCCCGTTTGGACCACTTCCCGACTTAGGAAATTAACCAAATTCGGCCTGAACTCAGAGGACAGTCCCCGCTCGAAGGCGTGGAAGTCGGCAGAATCGCCGGGTCAAATCCGGCTGAGCTACCCGCACCCGAAGCCTCAAAGTCGGTATGAGCTGTCAGGTTCACTCCCATCCCCGTTTGGACCACTTCCCGACTTAGGAAATTCGCCAAATTCGGCCTGAACTTATACAACAGTCCCCCCTCGAAGGCGTGACAGTCGGTAGAACCGCCGGATCAAATCCGGCTGAGCTACCCGGCTTGGAAGCCCCAAAGTCGGTATGAGCTGTCAGGTTCACTCCCATCCCCGTTTGGACCACTTCCCGACTTAGGAAATTCGCCAAATTCGGCCTGAACTTATACAACAGTCCCCCCTCGAAGGCGTGACAGTCGGTAGAACCGCCGGATCAAATCCGGCTGAGCTACCCGGCTTGGAAGCCCCAAAGTCGGTATGAGCTGTCAGGTTCACTCCCATCCCCGTTTGGACCACTTCCCGACTTAGGAAATTCACCAAATTCGGCCTGAACTCAGAGGACAGGCCCCCCTCGAAGGCGTAGAAGTCGGCAGAACCGCCGGATCAAATCCGGCTGAGCTACCCGGCCCCGAAGCCTCAAAGTCGGTATGAGCAGTCAGGTTCAGTCCCATCCCAGTTTGGGCCATTTCCCGACTTAGGAAATTCGCCAAATTCGGCCTGAACTTATACAACAGTCCCCCCTCGAAGGCGTGACAGTCGGTAGAACCGCCGGGTCAAATCCGGCTGAGCTACCCGATTTGGAAGCCTTCAAGACAAAACCCATCCGGCAATGCCACTCAAAAAGGGCCCAAATTCAGAAACACCCCCTTCAAAAGGTACCACTTCCTCGGAGACACTACCGGGACACGCTCCGCTCGGCGAAAATTAAGCCCCCACCACTAACTGAAGCCAACCGCAGCCCCAACTTCAACGGAGAAATCAGTAACCAATTCAAAAATGCACTTGGTTACTGACTTCTACTGACTCAAAAATATTCTAAGTGTCGCTGGTTACTGATTTGTACTGACTAAAAAATATTTTAAGTGTCGCTGGTTACTGATTTGTACTGACTCAAAAATATTCTAAGTGTCAGTGGTTACTGATTTGTACTGACTGAAAAATTTTCTAACCGCCGGGTCAAATCCGGCCGGGCCAGCCGGCTTGGAAGCCTCAAGGTCGGTATGAGCTGTCAGATTCAACCCCATCACCATTTGGACCACTTCCCGACATAGGAAATTCACCAAATTCGGCCTGAACTCAGAGGGCAGGCCCCCCTCGAAGGCCAGGCATTCGGCAGAACCGCCGGGACAAATACGACTGTGCTACCCGGCCCCGAAGCCTCAAAGTCGGTATGAGCAGTTAGGTTCACTCCCAACCCCGTTTGGACCACGTCCCGACTTAGGAAATTCACCAAATTCGGCCTGAACTTAGACAACAGTCCCCCCTCGAAGGCGTGACAGTCGGCGGAACCGCCGGATCAAATCCGGCTGAGCTACCCGTCTTGGAAGCCCCAAAGTCGGTATGAGCTGTCAGGTTCACTCCCATCCCCGTTTGGACCACTTCCCGACTTAGGAAATTCACCAAATTCGGCCTGAACTCAGAGGACAGTCCCCCCTCGAAGGCGTGAAGTCGGCAGAACCGCCGGATCAAATCCGGCTGAGCTACCCGGCTCCCGAAGCCTCAAAGTCGGTATGAGCTGTCAGGTTCACTCCCATCCCCGTTTGGACCACTTCCCGACTTAGGAAATTCACCAAATTCGGCCTGAACTCAGAGGACAGTCCCCCCTCGAAGGCGTGGACAGTCGGCAGAACCGCCGGATCAAATCCGGCTGAGCTACCCGGCTTGGAAGCCTCAAAGTCGGTATGAGCTGTCAGGTTCACTCCCATCCCCGTTTGGACCACTTCCCGACTTAGGAAATTCGCCAAATTCGGCCTGAACTTATACAACAGTCCCCCCTCGAAGGCGTGACAGTCGGTAAAACCGCCGGATCAAATCCGGCTGAGCTACCCGGCTTGGAAGCCCCAAAGTCGGTATGAGCTGTCAGGTTCACTCCCATCCCCGTTTGGACCACTTCCCGACTTAGGAAATTCACCAAATTCGGCCTGAACTCAGAGGACAGGCCCCCCTCGAAGGCGTAGAAGTCGGCAGAACCGCCGGATCAAATCCGGCTGAGCTACCCGGCCCCGAAGCCTCAAAGTCGGTATGAGCAGTCAGGTTCAGTCCCATCCCAGTTTGGGCCATTTCCCGACTTAGGAAATTCGCCAAATTCGGCCTGAACTTATACAACAGTCCCCCCTCGAAGGCGTGACAGTCGGTAGAACCGCCGGGTCAAATCCGGCTGAGCTACCCGATTTGGAAGCCTTCAAGACAAAACCCATCCGGCAATGCCACTCAAAAAGGGCCCAAATTCAGAAACACCCCCTTCAAAAGGTACCACTTCCTCGGAGACACTACCGGGACACGCTCCGCTCGGCGAAAATTAAGCCCCCACCACTAACTGAAGCCAACCGCAGCCCCAACTTCAACGGAGAAATCAGTAACCAATTCAAAAATGCACTTGGTTACTGACTTCTACTGACTCAAAAATATTCTAAGTGTCGCTGGTTACTGATTTGTACTGACTAAAAAATATTTTAAGTGTCGGTGGTTACTGATTTGTACTGCTTCAAAATTATTCTAAGTGTCAGTGGTTACTGATTTGTACTGACTGAAAATTTTTCTAACCGCCGGGTCAAATCCGGCCGGGCCAGCCGGCTTGGAAGCCTCAAGGTCGGTATGAGCTGTCAGATTCAACCCCATCACCATTTGGACCACTTCCCGACATAGGAAATTCACCAAATTCGGCCTGAACTCAGAGGGCAGGCCCCCCTCGAAGGCCAGGCATTCGGCAGAACCGCCGGGACAAATACGACTGTGCTACCCGGCCCCGAAGCCTCAAAGTCGGTATGAGCAGTTAGGTTCACTCCCAACCCCGTTTGGACCACGTCCCGACTTAGGAAATTCACCAAATTCGGCCTGAACTTAGACAACAGTCCCCCCTCGAAGGCGTGACAGTCGGCGGAACCGCCGGATCAAATCCGGCTGAGCTACCCGTCTTGGAAGCCCCAAAGTCGGTATGAGCTGTCAGGTTCACTCCCATCCCCGTTTGGACCACTTCCCGACTTAGGAAATTCACCAAATTCGGCCTGAACTCAGAGACAGTCCCCCCTCGAAGGCGTGACAGTCGGTAGAACCGCCGGATCAAATCCGGCTGAGCTACCCGGCTTGAAGCCTCAAAGTCGGTATGAGCTGTCAGGTTCACTCCCATCCCCGTTTGGACCACTTCCCGACTTAGGAAATTCACCAAATTCGGCCTGAACTCAGAGGACAGTCCCCCCTCGAAGGCGTGACAGTCGGCAGAACCGCCGGATCAAATCCGGCTGAGCTACCCGGCTTGAAGCCTCAAAGTCGGTATGAGCTGTCAGGTTCACTCCCATCCCCGTTTGGACCACTTCCCGACTTAGGAAATTCACCAAATTCGGCCTGAACTCAGAGGACAGGCCCCCCTCGAAGGCGTGGAAGTCGGCAGAATCGCCGGGTCAAATCCGGCTGAGCTACCCGCACCCGAAGCCTCAAAGTCGGTATGAGCAGTCAGGTTCACTCCCATCCCCGTTTGGACCACTTCCCGACTTAGGAAATTCACCAAATTCGGCCTGAACTTAGACGACAGTCCCCCCTCGAAGGCGTGACAGTCGGCGGAACCGCCTGATCAAATCCGGCTGAGCTACCCGGCTTGGAAGCCCCAAAGTCGGTATGAGCTGTCAGGTTCACTCCCATCCCCGTTTGGACCACTTCCCGACTTAGGAAATTCGCCAAATTCGGCCTGAACTTAGAGGACAGTCCCCCCTCGAAGGCGTGACAGTCGGAGAACCGCCGGATCAAATCCGGCTGAGCTACCCGGCTTGGAAGCCCCAAAGTCGGTATGAGCTGTCAGGTCCACTCCCATCCCCGTTTGGACCACTTCCCGACATAGGAAATTCACCAAATTCGGCCTGAACTCAGAGGGCAGGCCCCCCCTCGAAGGCCTGGCATTCGGCAGAACCGCCGGGTCAAATCCGACTGTGCTACCCGGCCCCGAAGCCTCAAAGTCGGTATGAGCAGTCAGGTTCAGTCCCATCCCAGTTTGGGCCATTTCCCGACTTAGGAAATTCACCAAATTCGGCCTGAACTCAGAGGACAGCCCCCCCTCGAAGGCGTTGAAGTCGGCAGAATCGCCGGGTCAAATCCGGCTGAGCTACCCGGCTCCGAAGCCTCAAAGTCGGTATGAGCTGTCAGGTTCACTCCCATCCCCGTTTGGACCACTTCCCGACTTAGGAAATTCACCAAATTCGGCCGGAACTCAGAGGACAGTCCCCCCTCGAAGGCGTGACAGTCGGCGGAATCGCCGGATCAGATCCGGCTGGGTTACCCGGCTTGGAAGCCCCAAAGTCGGTATGAGCTGTCAGGTGCACTCCCATCCCCGTTTGGACCACTTCCCGACTTAGGAAATTCACCAAATTCGGCCTGAACTCAGAGGACAGTCCCCGCTCGAAGGCGTGGAAGTCGGCAGAATCGCCGGGTCAAATCCGGCTGAGCTACCCGCACCCGAAGCCTCAAAGTCGGTATGAGCTGTCAGGTTCACTCCCATCCCCGTTTGGACCACTTCCCGACTTAGGAAATTCGCCAAATTCGGCCTGAACTTATACAACAGTCCCCCCTCGAAGGCGTGACAGTCGGTAGAACCGCCGGATCAAATCCGGCTGAGCTACCCGGCTTGGAAGCCCCAAAGTCGGTATGAGCTGTCAGGTTCACTCCCATCCCCGTTTGGACCACTTCCCGACTTAGGAAATTCACCAAATTCGGCCTGAACTCAGAGGACAGGCCCCCCTCGAAGGCGTGAAGTCGGCAGAACCGCCGGATCAAATCCGGCTGAGCTACCCGGCTCCGAAGCCTCAAAGTCGGTATGAGCAGTCAGGTTCAGTCCCATCCCCGTTTGGACCACTTCCCGACTTAGGAAATTCACCAAATTCGGCCTGAACTCAGAGGACAGGCCCCCCTCGAAGGCGTGACAGTCGGTAGAACCGCCGGGTCAAATCCGGCTGAGCTACCCGCTCCCGAAGCCTCAAAGTCGGTATGAGCTGTCAGGTTCACTCCCATCCCAGTTTGGGCCACTTCCCGACATAGGAAATTCGCCAAATTCGGCCTGAACTTATACAACAGTCCCCCCTCGAAGGCGTGACAGTCGGTAGAACCGCCGGATCAAATCCGGCTGAGCTACCCGGCTTGGAAGCCTCAAAGTCGGTATGAGCTGTCAGGTTCACTCCCATCCCCGTTTGGACCACTTCCCGACTTAGGAAATTCGCCAAATTCGGCCTGAACTTATACAACAGTCCCCCCTCGAAGGCTTGACAGTCGGTAGAACCGCCGGGACAAATCCGGCTGAGCTACCCGGCGGAAGCCCCAAAGTCGGTATGAGCAGTCAGGTTCACTCCCATCCCCGTTTGGACCACTTCCCGACTTAGGAAATTCGCCAAATTCGGCCTGAACTTATACAACAGTCCCCCCCTCGAAGGCGTGACAGTCGGTAGAACCGCCGGATCAAATCCGGCTGAGCTACCCGGCTTGGAAGCCCCAAAGTCGGTATGAGCTGTCAGGTTCACTCCCATCCCCGTTTGGACCACTTCCCGACTTAGGAAATTCACCAATTCGGCCTGAACTTAGAGGGAGTCCCCCC
>NW_026868844.1:0-8975 GCF_020745735.1 Hemiscyllium ocellatum
TTTGGTGAATTTCCTAAGTCGGGAAGTGGCCCAAACTGGGATGGACTGAACCTGACTGCTCATACCGACTTTGAGGCTTCGGGCCCGGGTAGCTCAGCCGGATTTGATCCGGCGGTTCTGCCGACTTCACGCCTTCGAGGGGGGGCCTGTCCTCTGAGTTCAGGCCGAATTTGGTGAATTTCCTATGTTCGGAAGTGGTCCAAACGGGGATGGGAGTGAACCTGACAGCTCATACCGACTTTGGGGCTTCCAAGCCGGGTAGCTCAGCCGGATTTGATCCGGCGGTTCCGCCGACTGTCACGCCTTCGAGGGGGGACTGTCCTATAAGTTCAGGCCGAATTTGGTGAATTTCCTAAGTCGGGAAGTGTTCCAAACGGGGATGGGAGTGAACCTGACAGCTCATACCGACTTTGAGGCTTCGGTGCCGGGTAGCTCAGCCGGATTTGACCCGGCGATTCTGCCGACTTCCACGCCTTCGAGGCGGGACTGTCCTCTGAGTTCAGGCCGAATTTGGTGAATTTCCTAAGTCGGGAAGTGGTCCAAACGGGGATGGGAGTGCACCTGACAGCTCATAACGACTTTGAGGCTTCCAAGCCGGGTGGCTCAGCCGGATTTGACCCGGCGATTCCGCCGACTGTCACGCCTTCGAGGGGGGACTGTCCTCTGAGTTCCGGCCGAATTTGGTGAATTTCCTAAGTCGGGAAGTGGTCCAAACGGGGATGGGAGTGAACCTGACAGCTCTTACCGACTTTGAGGCTTCCGGGCCGGGTAGCTCAGCCGGATTTGACCCGGCGATTCTGCCGACTTCCACGCCTTCGGGGGGGGGCTGTCCTCTGAGTTCAGGCCGATTTTGGTGAATTTCCTAAGTCGGGAAATGGCCCAAACTGGGATGGGACTGAACCTGACTGCTCATACCGACTTTGAGGCTTCGGGGCCGGGTAGCACAGTCGGATTTGACCCGGCGGTTCTGCCGAACGCCTGGCCTTCGAGGGGGGCCTGCCCTCTGAGTTCAGGCCGAATTTGGTGAATTTCCTATGTTGGGAAGTGGTCCAAACGGGGATGGGAGTGGACCTGACAGCTCATACCGACTTTGGGGCTTCCAAGCCGGGTAGCTCAGCCGGATTTGATCCGGCGGTTCCGCCGACTGTCACGCCTTCGAGGGGGGACTCTCCTCTAAGTTCGGGCCGAATTTGGTGAATTTCCTAAGTCGGGAAGTGGTCCAAACGGGGATGGGAGTGAACCTGACAGCTCATACCGACTTTGGGGCTTCCAAGACGGGTAGCTCAGCCGGATTTGATCCGGCGGTTCCGCCGACTGTCACGCCTTCGAGGGGGGGACTGTTGTCTAAGTTCAGGCCGAATTTGGTGAATTTCCTAAGTCGGGACGTGGTCCAAACGGGGTTGGGAGTGAACCTAACAGCTCATACCGACTTTGAGGCTTCGGGGCCGGGTAGCACAGTCGTATTTGTCCCGGCGGTTCTGCCGAATGCCTGGCATTCGAGGGGGGCCTGCCCTCTGAGTTCAGGCCGAATTTGGTGAATTTCCTATGTCGGGAAGTGGTCCAAATGGTGATGGGGTTGAATCTGACAGCTCATACCGACCTTGAGGCTTCCAAGCCGGCTGGCCCGGCCGGATTTGACCCGGCGGTTAGAAAATTTTTCAGTCAGTACAAATCAGTAACCACTGACACTTAGAATATTTTTGAAGCAGTACAAATCAGTAACCACTGAACTTAGAATATTTTTCAGTCAGTACAAATCAGTAACCAGCGACACTTAAAATATTTTTTAGTCAGTACAAATCAGTAACCAGCGACACTTAGAATATTTTTGAGTCAGTAGAAGTCAGTAACCAAGTGCATTTTTTGAATTGGTTACTGATTTCTCCGTTGAAGTTGGGGCTGCGGTTGGCTTCAGTTAGTGGTGGGGGCTTATTTTTCGCCGAGCGGAGCGTGTCCCGGTAGTGTCTCCGAGGAAGTGGTACCTTTTGAAGGGGGTGTTTCTGAATTTGGGCCCTTTTTGAGTGGCATTGCCGGATGGGTTTTGTCTTGAAGGCTTCCAAATCGGGTAGCTCAGCCGGATTTGACCCGGCGGTTCTACCGACTGTCACGCCTTCGAGGGGGGACTGTTGTATAAGTTCAGGCCGAATTTGGCGAATTTCCTAAGTCGGGAAATGGCCCAAACTGGGATGGGACTGAACCTGACTGCTCATACCGACTTTGAGGCTTCGGGGCCGGGTAGCTCAGCCGGATTTGATCCGGCGGTTCTGCCGACTTCTACGCCTTCGAGGGGGGGCCTGTCCTCTGAGTTCAGGCCGAATTTGGTGAATTTCCTAAGTCGGGAAGTGGTCCAAACGGGGATGGGAGTGAACCTGACAGCTCATACCGACTTTGGGGCTTCCAAGCCGGGTAGCTCAGCCGGATTTGATCCGGCGGTTCTACCGACTGTCACGCCTTCGAGGGGGGACTGTTGTATAAGTTCAGGCCGAATTTGGCGAATTTCCTAAGTCGGGAAGTGGTCCAAACGGGGATGGGAGTGAACCTGACAGCTCATACCGACTTTGATTCTTCGGGTGCGGGTAGCTCAGCCGGATTTGACCCGGCGATTCTGCCGACTTCCACGCCTTCGAGCGGGGACTGTCCTCTGAGTTCAGGCCGAATTTGGTTAATTTCCAAAGTCGGGAAGTGGTCCAAACGGGGATGGGAGTGCACCTGACAGCTCATACCGACTTTGAGGCTTCCAAGCCGGGTAACCCAGCCGGATCTGACCCGGCGATTCCGCCGACTGTCACGCCTTCGAGGGGGGACTGTCCTCTGAGTTCCGGCCGAATTTGGTGAATTTCCTAAGTCGGGAAGTGGTCAAACGGGGATGGGAGTGAACCTGACAGCTCATACCGACTTTGAGGCTTCGGGGCCTGGGTAGCTCAGCCGGATTATACCCGGCGATTCTGCCGACTTCCACGCCTTCGAGGGGGGGCTGTCCTCTGAGTTCAGGCCGAATTTGGTGAATTTCCTAAGTCGGGAAATGGCCCAAACTGGGATGGGACTGAACCTGACTGCTCATACCGACTTTGAGGCTTCGGGGCCGGGTAGCACAGTCGGATTTGACCCGGCGGTTCTGCCGAATGCCTGGCCTTCGAGGGGGGACTGCCTCTGAGTTCAGGCCGAATTTGGTGAATTTCCTATGTTGGGAAGTGGTCCAAACGGGGATGGGAGTGGACCTGACAGCTCATACCGACTTTGGGGCTTCCAAGCCGGGTAGCTCAGCCGGATTTGATCCGGCGGTTCCGCCGACTGTCACGCCTTCGAGGGGGGACTCTCCTCTAAGTTCGGGCCGAATTTGGTGAATTTCCTAAGTCGGGAAGTGGTCCAAACGGGGATGGGAGTGAACCTGACAGCTCATACCGACTTTGGGCTTCCAAGACGGGTAGCTCAGCCGGATTTGACCCGGCGGTTCCTCCGACTGTCACGCCTTCGAGGGGGGACTGTTGTATAAGTTCAGGCCGAATTTGGTGAATTTCCTAAGTCGGGACGTGGTCCAAACGGGGTTGGGAGTGAACCTAACTGCTCATACCGACTTTGAGGCTTCGGGGCCGGGTAGCACAGTCGTATTTGTCCCGGCGGTTCTGCCGAATGCCTGGCCTTCGAGGGGGGCCTGCCCTCTGAGTTCAGGCCGAATTTGGTGAATTTCCTATGTCGGGAAGTGGTCCAAATGGTGATGGGGTTGAATCTGACAGCTCATACCGACCTTGAGGCTTCCAAGCCGGCTGGCCCGGCCGGATTTGACCCGGCGGTTAGAAAATTTTTCTGTCAGTACAAATCAGTAACCACTGACACTTGAATATTTTTGAAGCAGTACAAATAGTAACCACTGACACTTAGGATATTTTTTCAGTCAGTACAAATCAGTAACCAGCGACACTTAAAATATTTTTTAGTCAGTACAAATCAGTAACCAGCGACACTTAGAATATTTTTGAGTCAGTAGAAGTCAGTAACCAAGTGCATTTTTGAATTGGTTACTGATTTCTCCGTTGAAGTTGGGGCTGCGGTTGGCTTCAGTTAGTGGTGGGGGCTTAATTTTCGCCGAGCGGAGCGTGTCCCGGTAGTGTCTCCGAGGAAGTGGTACCTTTTGAAGGGGGTGTTTCTGAATTTGGGCCCTTTTTGAGTGGCATTGCCGGATGGGTTTTGTCTTGAAGGCTTCCAAATCGGGTAGCTCAGCCGGATTTGACCCGGCGGTTCTACCGACTGTCACGCCTTCGAGGGGGGACTGTTGTATAAGTTCAGGCCGAATTTGGCGAATTTCCTAAGTCGGGAAATGGCCCAAACTGGGATGGGACTGAACCTGACTGCTCATACCGACTTTGAGGCTTCGGGGCCGGGTAGCTCAGCCGGATTTGATCCGGCGGTTCTGCCGACTTCTACGCCTTCGAGGGGGGCCTGTCCTCTGAGTTCAGGCCGAATTTGGTGAATTTCCTAAGTCGGGAAGTGGTCCAAACGGGGATGGGAGTGAACCTGACAGCTCATACCGACTTTGGGGCTTCCAAGCCGGGTAGCTCAGCCGGATTTGATCCGGCGGTTCTACCGACTGTCACGCCTTCGAGGGGGGACTGTTGTATAAGTTCAGGCCGAATTTGGCGAATTTCCTAAGTCGGGAAGTGGTCCAAACGGGGATGGGAGTGAACCTGACAGCTCATACCGACTTTGGGGCTTCCAAGCCGGGTAGCTCAGCCGGATTTGATCCGGCGGTTCTACCGACTGTCACGCCTTCGAGGGGGGACTGTTGTAAAGTTCAGGCCGAATTTGGCGAATTTCCTAAGTCGGGAAGTGGTCCAAACGGGGATGGGAGTGAACCTGACAGCTCATACCGACTTTGAGGCTTCGGGTGCGGGTAGCTCAGCCGGATTTGACCCGGCGATTCTGCCGACTTCCACGCCTTCGAGCGGGGACTGTCCTCTGAGTTCAGGCCGAATTTGGTGAATTTCCTAAGTCGGGAAGTGGTCCAAACGGGGATGGGAGTGCACCTGACAGCTCATACCGACTTTGAGGCTTCCAAGCCGGGTAACCCAGCCGGATCTGACCCGGCGATTCCGCCGACTGTCACGCCTTCGAGGGGGGACTGTCCTCTGAGTTCCGGCCGAATTTGGTGAATTTCCTAAGTCGGGAAGTGGTCCAAACGGGGATGGGAGTGAACCTGACAGCTCTTACCGACTTTGAGGCTTCGGGGCCGGGTAGCTCAGCCGGATTTGACCCGGCGATTCTGCCGACTTCCACGCCTTCGAGGGGGGGCTGTCCTCTGAGTTCAGGCCGAATTTGGTGAATTTCCTAAGTCGGGAAATGGCCCAAACTGGGATGGGACTGAACCTGACTGCTCATACCGACTTTGAGGCTTCGGGGCCGGGTAGCACAGTCGGATTTGACCCGGCGGTTCTGCCGAATGCCTGGCCTTCGAGGGGGGCCTGCCCTCTGAGTTCAGGCCGAATTTGGTGAATTTCCTATGTTGGGAAGTGGTCCAAACGGGGATGGGAGTGGACCTGACAGCTCATACCGACTTTGGGGCTTCCAAGCCGGGTAGCTCAGCCGGATTTGATCCGGCGGTTCCGCCGACTGTCACGCCTTCGAGGGGGGACTCTCCTCTAAGTTCGGGCCGAATTTGGTGAATTTCCTAAGTCGGGAAGTGGTCCAAACGGGGATGGGAGTGAACCTGACAGCTCATACCGACTTTGGGGCTTCCAAGACGGGTAGCTCAGCCGGATTTGATCCGGCGGTTCCGCCGACTGTCACGCCTTCGAGGGGGGACTGTTGTCTAAGTTCAGGCCGAATTTGGTGAATTTCCTAAGTCGGGACGTGGTCCAAACGGGGTTGGGAGTGAACCTAACTGCTCATACCGACTTTGAGGCTTCGGGGCCGGGTAGCACAGTCGTATTTGTCCCGGCGGTTCTGCCGAATGCCTGGCCTTCGAGGGGGGCCTGCCCTCTGAGTTCAGGCCGAATTTGGTGAATTTCCTATGTCGGGAAGTGGTCCAAATGGTGATGGGGTTGAATCTGACAGCTCATACCGACCTTGAGGCTTCCAAGCCGGCTGGCCCGGCCGGATTTGACCCGGCGGTTAGAAAATTTTCAGTCAGTACAAATCAGTAACCACTGACACTTAGAATATTTTTGAAGCAGTACAAATCAGTAACCACTGACACTTAGAATATTTTTCAGTCAGTACAAATCAGTAACCAGCGACACTTAAAATATTTTTTAGTCAGTACAAATCAGTAACAGCGACACTTAGAATATTTTTGAGTCAGTAGAAGTCAGTAACCAAGTGCATTTTTGAATTGGTTACTGATTTCTCCGTTGAAGTTGGGGCTGCGGTTGGCTTCAGTTAGTGGTGGGGGCTTAATTTTCGCCGAGCGGAGCGTGTCCCGGTAGTGTCTCCGAGGAAGTGGTACCTTTTGAAGGGGGTGTTTCTGAATTTGGGCCCTTTTTGAGTGGCATTGCCGGATGGGTTTTGTCTTGAAGGCTTCCAAATCGGGTAGCTCAGCCGGATTTGACCCGGCGGTTCTACCGACTGTCACGCCTTCGAGGGGGGACTGTTGTATAAGTTCAGGCCGAATTTGGCGAATTTCCTAAGTCGGGAAATGGCCCAAACTGGGATGGGACTGAACCTGACTGCTCATACCGACTTTGAGGCTTCGGGGCCGGGTAGCTCAGCCGGATTTGATCCGGCGGTTCTGCCGACTTCTACGCCTTCGAGGGGGGCCTGTCCTCTGAGTTCAGGCCGAATTTGGTGAATTTCCTAAGTCGGGAAGTGGTCCAAACGGGGATGGGAGTGAACCTGACAGCTCATACCGACTTTGGGGCTTCCAAGCCGGGTAGCTCAGCCGGATTTGATCCGGCGGTTCTACCGACTGTCACGCCTTCGAGGGGGGACTGTTGTATAAGTTCAGGCCGAATTTGGCGAATTTCCTAAGTCGGGAAGTGGTCCAAACGGGGATGGGAGTGAACCTGACAGCTCATACCGACTTTGAGGCTTCCGGTGCGGGTAGCTCAGCCGGATTTGACCCGGCGGTTCTGCCGACTTCACGCCTTCGAGGGGGGACTGTCCTCTGAGTTCAGGCCGAATTTGGTGAATTTCCTAAGTCGGGAAGTGGTCCAAACGGGGATGGGAGTGCACCTGACAGCTCATACCGACTTTGAGGCTTCCAAGCCGGGTAACTCAGCCGGATCTGACCCGGCGATTCTGCCGACTGTCACGCCTTCGAGGGGGGACTGTCCTCTGAGTTCCGGCCGAATTTGGTGAATTTCCTAAGTCGGGAAGTGGTCCAAACGGGGATGGGAGTGAACCTGACAGCTCATACCGACTTTGAGGCTTCGGGGCCGGGTAGCTCAGCCGGATTTGACCCGGCGATTCTGCCGACTTCCACGCCTTCGAGGGGGGGCTGTCCTCTGAGTTCAGGCCGAATTTGGTGAATTTCCTAAGTCGGGAAATGGCCCAAACTGGGATGGGACTGAACCTGACTGCTCATACCGACTTTGAGGCTTCGGGGCCGGGTAGCACAGTCGGATTTGACCCGGCGGTTCTGCCGACTGCCTGGCCTTCGAGGGGGGCCTGCCCTCTGAGTTCAGGCCGAATTTGGTGAATTTCCTATGTTGGGAAGTGGTCCAAACGGGGATGGGAGTGAACCTGACAGCTCATACCGACTTTGGGGCTTCCAAGCCGGGTAGCTCAGCCGGATTTGATCCGGCGGTTCCGCCGACTGTCACGCCTTCGAGGGGGGACTCTCCTCTAAGTTCGGGCCGAATTTGGTGAATTTCCTAAGTCGGGAAGTGGTCCAAACGGGGATGGGAGTGAACCTGACAGCTCATACCGACTTTGGGGCTTCCAAGACGGGTAGCTCAGCCGGATTTGATCCGGCGGTTCCGCCGACTGTCACGCCTTCGAGGGGGGACTGTTGTCTAAGTTCAGGCCGAATTTGGTGAATTTCCTAAGTCGGGACGTGGTCCAAACGGGGTTGGGAGTGAACCTAACTGCTCATACCGACTTTGAGGCTTCGGGGCCGGGTAGCACAGTCGTATTTGTCCCGGCGGTTCTGCCGAATGCCTGGCCTTCGAGGGGGGCCTGCCCTCTGAGTTCAGGCCGAATTTGGTGAATTTCCTATGTCGGGAAGTGGTCCAAATGGTGATGGGGTTGAATCTGACAGCTCATACCGACCTTGAGGCTTCCAAGCCGGCTGGCCCGGCCGGATTTGACCCGGCGGTTAGAAATTTTTTCAGTCAGTACAAATCAGTAACCACTGACACTTAGAATTTATTTGAAGCAGTACAAATCAGTAACCACTGACACTTAGAATTTTTTTCAGTCAGTACAAATCAGTAACCAGCGACACTTAAAATATTTTTTAGTCAGTACAAATCAGTAACCAGCGACACTTTGAATATTTTTGAGTCAGTAGAAGTCAGTAACCAAGTGCATTTTTGAATTGGTTACTGATTTCTCCGTTGAAGTTGGGGCTGCGGTTGGCTTCAGTTAGTGGGGGGGGCTTAATTTTCGCCGAGCGGAGCGTGTCCCGGTAGTGTCTCCGAGGAAGTGGTACCTTTTGAAGGGGGGTGTTTCTGAATTTGGGCCCTTTTTGAGTGGCATTGCCGGATGGGTTTTGTCTTGAAGGCTTCCAAATCGGGTAGCTCAGCCGGATTTGACCCGGCGGTTCTACCGACTGTCACGCCTTCGAGGGGGGGGGGACTGTTGTATAAGTTCAGGCCGAATTTGGCGAATTTCCTAAGTCGGGAAATGGCCCAAACTGGGATGGGACTGAACCTGACTGCTCATACCGACTTTGAGGCTTCGGGGCCGGGTAGCTCAGCCGGATTTGATCCGGCGGTTCTGCCGACTTCTACGCCTTCGAGGGGGGCCTGTCCTCTGAGTTCAGGCCGAATTTGGTGAATTTCCTAAGTCGGGAAGTGGTCCAAACGGGGATGGGAGTGAAC
>NW_026868845.1:0-8949 GCF_020745735.1 Hemiscyllium ocellatum
GGGGGCCTGTCCTCTGAGTTCAGGCCGAATTTGGTGAATTTCCTAAGTCGGGAAGTGGTCCAAACGGGGATGGGAGTGAACCTGACAGCTCATACCGACTTTGAGGCTTCCAGCCGGGTAGCTCAGCCGGATTTGATCCGGCGGTTCTACCGACTGTCACGCCTTCGAGGGGGGACTGTCCTCTGAGTTCAGGCCGAATTTGGTGAATTTCCTAAGTCGGGAAGTGGTCCAAACGGGGATGGGAGTGAACCTGACAGCTCATACCGACTTTGGGGCTTCCAAGCCGGGTAGCTCAGCCGGATTTGATCCGGCGGTTCTACCGACTGTCACGCCTTCGAGGGGGGACTGTCCTCTGAGTTCAGGCCGAATTTGTGAATTTCCTAAGTCGGGAAGTGGTCCAAACGGGGATGGGAGTGAACCTGACAGCTCATACCGACTTTGAGGCTTCGGGGGCGGGTAGCTCAGCCGGATTTGATCCGGCGGTTCTGCCGACTTCCACGCCTTCGAGCGGGGACTGTCCTCTGAGTTCAGGCCGAATTTGGTGAATTTCCTAAGTCGGGAAGTGGTCCAAACGGGGATGGGAGTGAACCTGACAGCTCATACCGACTTTGGGGCTTCCAAGCCGGGTAGCTCAGCCGGATTTGACCCGGCGATTCTACCGACTGTCACGCCTTCGAGGGGGGACTGTCGTCTGAGTTCAGGCCGAATTTGGTGAATTTCCTAAGTCGGGAAGTGGTCCAAACGGGGATGGGAGTGAACCTGACAGCTCATACCGACTTTGGGGCTTCGGAGCCGGGTAGCTCAGCCGGATTTGATCCGGCGGTTCTGCCGACTTCACGCCTTCGAGGGGGGACTGTCTCTGAGTTCAGGCCGAATTTGGTGAATTTCCTAAGTCGGGAAGTGGCCCAAACTGGGATGGGACTGAACCTGACTGCTCATACCGACTTTGAGGCTTCGGGGCCGGGTAGCACAGTCGGATTTGACCCGGCGATTCTGCCGAATGCCTGGCCTTCGAGGGGGGACTGCCCTCTGAGTTCAGGCCGAATTTGGTGAATTTCCTAAGTTGGGAAGTGGTCCAAACGGGGATGGGAGTGGACCTGACAGCTCATACCGACTTTGGGGCTTCCAAGCCGGGTAGCTCAGCCGGATTTGATCCGGCGGTTCCGCCGACTGTCACGCCTTCGAGGGGGGACTCTCCTCTAAGTTCGGGCCGAATTTGGTGAATTTCCTAAGTCGGGAAGTGGTCCAAACGGGGATGGGAGTGAACCTGACAGCTCATACCGACTTTGGGGCTTCCAAGACGGGTAGCTCAGCCGGATTTGATCCGGCGGTTCCGCCGACTGTCACGCCTTCGAGGGGGGACTGTTGTCTAAGTTCAGGCCGAATTTGGTGAATTTCCTAAGTCGGGACGTGGTCCAAACGGGGTTGGGAGTGAACCTAACTGCTCATACCGACTTTGAGGCTTCGGGGCCGGGTAGCACAGTCGTATTTGTCCCGGCGGTTCTGCCGAATGCCTGGCCTTCGAGGGGGGCCTGCCCTCTGAGTTCAGGCCGAATTTGGTGAATTTCCTATGTCGGGAAGTGGTCCAAATGGTGATGGGGTTGAATCTGACAGCTCATACCGACCTTGAGGCTTCCAAGCCGGCTGGCCCGGCCGGATTTGACCCGGCGGTTAGAAAATTTTTCAGTCAGTACAAATCAGTAACCACTGACACTTAGAATATTTTTGAAGCAGTACAAATCAGTAACCACTGACACTTAGAATATTTTTCAGTCAGTACAAATCAGTAACCAGCGACACTTAAAATATTTTTTAGTCAGTACAAATCAGTAACCAGCGACACTTAGAATATTTTTGAGTCAGTAGAAGTCAGTAACCAAGTGCATTTTTGAATTGGTTACTGATTTCTCCGTTGAAGTTGGGGCTGCGGTTGGCTTCAGTTAGTGGTGGGGGCTTAATTTTCGCCGAGCGGAGCGTGTCCCGGTAGTGTCTCCGAGGAAGTGGTACCTTTTGAAGGGGGTGTTTCTGAATTTGGGCCCTTTTTGAGTGGCATTGCCGGATGGGGTTTGTCTTGAAGGCTTCCAAATCGGGTAGCTCAGCCGGATTTGACCCGGCGGTTCTACCGACTGTCACGCCTTCGAGGGGGGACTGTTGTATAAGTTCAGGCCGAATTTGGCGAATTTCCTAAGTCGGGAAATGGCCCAAACTGGGATGGGACTGAACCTGACTGCTCATACCGACTTTGAGGCTTCGGGGCCGGGTAGCTCAGCCGGATTTGATCCGGCGGTTCTGCCGACTTCTACGCCTTCGAGGGGGGCCTGTCCTCTGAGTTCAGGCCGAATTTGGTGAATTTCCTAAGTCGGGAAGTGGTCCAAACGGGGATGGGAGTGAACCTGACAGCTCATACCGACTTGGGGCTTCCAAGCCGGGTAGCTCAGCCGGATTTGATCCGGCGGTTCTACCGACTGTCACGCCTTCGAGGGGGGACTGTTGTATAAGTTCAGGCCGAATTTGGCGAATTTCCTAAGTCGGGAAGTGGTCCAAACGGGGATGGGAGTGAACCTGACAGCTCATACCGACTTTGAGGCTTCGGGTGCGGGTAGCTCAGCCGGATTTGACCCGGCGGTTCTGCCGACTTCACGCCTTCGAGCGGGGACTGTCCTCTGAGTTCAGGCCGAATTTGGTTAATTTCCTAAGTCGGGAAGTGGTCCAAACGGGGATGGGAGTGCACCTGACAGCTCATACCGACTTTGAGGCTTCCAAGCCGGGTAACCCAGCCGGATCTGACCCGGCGATTCCGCCGACTGTCACGCCTTCGAGGGGGGACTGTCCTCTGAGTTCCGGCCGAATTTGGTGAATTTCCTAAGTCGGGAAGTGGTCCAAACGGGGATGGGAGTGAACCTGACAGCTCATACCGACTTTGAGGCTTCGGGGCCGGGTAGCTCAGCCGGATTTGACCCGGCGATTCTGCCGACTTCCACGCCTTCGAGGGGGGGCTGTCCTCTGAGTTCAGGCCGAATTTGGTGAATTTCCTAAGTCGGGAAATGGCCCAAACTGGGATGGGACTGAACCTGACTGCTCATACCGACTTTGAGGCTTCGGGGCCGGGTAGCACAGTCGGATTTGACCCGGCGGTTCTGCCGACTGCCTGGCCTTCGAGGGGGGTCTGCCCTCTGAGTTCAGGCCGAATTTGGTGAATTTCCTATGTTGGGAAGTGGTCCAAACGGGGATGGGAGTGGACCTGACAGCTCATACCGACTTTGGGGTCCAAGCCGGGTAGCTCAGCCGGATTTGATCCGGCGGTTCCGCCGACTGTCACGCCTTCGAGGGGGGACTCTCCTCTAAGTTCGGGCCGAATTTGGTGAATTTCCTAAGTCGGGAAGTGGTCCAAACGGGGATGGGAGTGAACCTGACAGCTCATACCGACTTTGGGGCTTCCAAGACGGGTAGCTCAGCCGGATTTGATCCGGCGGTTCCGCCGACTGTCACGCCTTCGAGGGGGGACTGTTCTCTGAGTTCAGGCCGAATTTGGTGAATTCCTAAGTCGGGACGTGGTCCAAACGGGGTTGGGAGTGAACCTAACTGCTCATACCGACTTTGAGGCTTCGGGGCCGGGTAGCACAGTCGTATTTGTCCCGGCGGTTCTGCCGAATGCCTGGCCTTCGAGGGGGGCCTGCCCTCTGAGTTCAGGCCGAATTTGGTGAATTTCCTATGTCGGGAAGTGGTCCAAATGGTGATGGGGTTGAATCTGACAGCTCATACCGACCTTGAGGCTTCCAAGCCGGCTGGCCCGGCCGGATTTGACCCGGCGGTTAGAAAATTTTTCAGTCAGTACAAATCAGTAACCACTGACATTAGAATATTTTTCAGTCAGTACAAATCAGTAACCAGCGACACTTAAAATATTTTTAGTCAGTACAAATCAGTAACCAGCGACACTTAGAATATTTTTGAGTCAGTAGAAGTCAGTAACCAAGTGCATTTTTGAATTGGTTACTGATTTCTCCGTTGAAGTTGGGGCTGCGGTTGGCTTCAGTTAGTGGTGGGGGCTTAATTTTCGCCGAGCGGAGCGTGTCCCGGTAGTGTCTCCGAGGAAGTGGTACCTTTTGAAGGGGGTGTTTCTGAATTTGGGCCCTTTTTGAGTGGCATTGCCGGATGGGTTTTGTCTTGAAGGCTTCCAAATCGGGTAGCTCAGCCGGATTTGACCCGGCGGTTCTACCGACTGTCACGCCTTCGAGGGGGGACTGTTGTATAAGTTCAGGCCGAATTTGGCGAATTTCCTAAGTCGGGAAATGGCCCAAACTGGGATGGGACTGAACCTGACTGCTCATACCGACTTTGAGGCTTCGGGGCCGGGTAGCTCAGCCGGATTTGATCCGGCGGTTCTGCCGACTTCTACGCCTTCGAGGGGGGCCTGTCCTCTGAGTTCAGGCCGAATTTGGTGAATTTCCTAAGTCGGGAAGTGGTCCAAACGGGGATGGGAGTGAACCTGACAGCTCATACCGACTTTGGGGCTTCCAAGCCGGGTAGCTCAGCCGGATTTGATCCGGCGGTTCTACCGACTGTCACGCCTTCGAGGGGGGACTGTTGTATAAGTTCAGGCCGAATTTGGCGAATTTCCTAAGTCGGGAAGTGGTCCAAACGGGGATGGGAGTGAACCTGACAGCTCATACCGACTTTGGGGCTTCCAAGCCGGGTAGCTCAGCCGGATTTGATCCGGCGGTTCTACCGACTGTCACGCCTTCGAGGGGGGACTGTTGTATAAGTTCAGGCCGAATTTGGCGAATTTCCTAAGTCGGGAAGTGGTCCAAACGGGGATGGGAGTGAACCTGACAGCTCATACCGACTTTGAGGCTTCGGGTGCGGGTAGCTCAGCCGGATTTGACCCGGCGATTCTGCCGACTTCCACGCCTTCGAGCGGGGACTGTCCTCTGAGTTCAGGCCGAATTTGGTTAATTTCCTAAGTCGGGAAGTGGTCCAAACGGGGATGGGAGTGCACCTGACAGCTCATACCGACTTTGAGGCTTCCAAGCCGGGTAACCCAGCCGGATCTGACCCGGCGATTCCGCCGACTGTCACGCCTTCGAGGGGGGACTGTCCTCTGAGTTCCGGCCGAATTTGGTGAATTTCCTAAGTCGGGAAGTGGTCCAAACGGGGATGGGAGTGAACCTGACAGCTCTTACCGACTTTGAGGCTTCGGGGCCGGGTAGCTCAGCCGGATTTGACCCGGCGATTCTGCCGACTTCCACGCCTTCGAGGGGGGGCTGTCCTCTGAGTTCAGGCCGAATTTGGTGAATTTCCTAAGTCGGGAAATGGCCCAAACTGGGATGGGACTGAACCTGACTGCTCATACCGACTTTGAGGCTTCGGGGCCGGGTAGCACAGTCGGATTTGACCCGGCGGTTCTGCCGAATGCCTGGCCTTCGAGGGGGGCCTGCCCTCTGAGTTCAGGCCGAATTTGGTGAATTTCCTATGTTGGGAAGTGGTCCAAACGGGGATGGGAGTGGACCTGACAGCTCATACCGACTTTGGGGCTTCCAAGCCGGGTAGCTCAGCCGGATTTGATCCGGCGGTTCCGCCGACTGTCACGCCTTCGAGGGGGGACTCTCCTCTAAGTTCGGGCCGAATTTGGTGAATTTCCTAAGTCGGGAAGTGGTCCAAACGGGGATGGGAGTGAACCTGACAGCTCATACCGACTTTGGGGCTTCCAAGACGGGTAGCTCAGCCGGATTTGATCCGGCGGTTCCGCCGACTGTCACGCCTTCGAGGGGGGACTGTTGTCTAAGTTCAGGCCGAATTTGGTGAATTTCCTAAGTCGGGACGTGGTCCAAACGGGGTTGGGAGTGAACCTAACTGCTCATACCGACTTTGAGGCTTCGGGGCCGGGTAGCACAGTCGTATTTGTCCCGGCGGTTCTGCCGAATGCCTGGCCTTCGAGGGGGGCCTGCCCTCTGAGTTCAGGCCGAATTTGGTGAATTTCCTATGTCGGGAAGTGGTCCAAATGGTGATGGGGTTGAATCTGACAGCTCATACCGACCTTGAGGCTTCCAAGCCGGCTGGCCCGGCCGGATTTGACCCGGCGGTTAGAAAATTTTTCAGTCAGTACAAATCAGTAACCACTGACACTTAGAATATTTTTGAAGCAGTACAAATCAGTAACCACTGACACTTAGAATATTTTTCAGTCAGTACAAATCAGTAACCAGCGACACTTAAAATATTTTTTAGTCAGTACAAATCAGTAACCAGCGACACTTAGAATATTTTTGAGTCAGTAGAAGTCAGTAACCAAGTGCATTTTTGAATTGGTTACTGATTTCTCCGTTGAAGTTGGGGCTGCGGTTGGCTTCAGTTAGTGGTGGGGGCTTAATTTTCGCCGAGCGGAGCGTGTCCCGGTAGTGTCTCCGAGGAAGTGGTACCTTTTGAAGGGGGTGTTTCTGAATTTGGGCCCTTTTTGAGTGGCATTGCCGGATGGGTTTTGTCTTGAAGGCTTCCAAATCGGGTAGCTCAGCCGGATTTGACCCGGCGGTTCTACCGACTGTCACGCCTTCGAGGGGGGACTGTTGTATAAGTTCAGGCCGAATTTGGCGAATTTCCTAAGTCGGGAAATGGCCCAAACTGGGATGGGACTGAACCTGACTGCTCATACCGACTTTGAGGCTTCGGGGCCGGGTAGCTCAGCCGGATTTGATCCGGCGGTTCTGCCGACTTCTACGCCTTCGAGGGGGGCCTGTCCTCTGAGTTCAGGCCGAATTTGGTGAATTTCCTAAGTCGGGAAGTGGTCCAAACGGGGATGGGAGTGAACCTGACAGCTCATACCGACTTTGGGGCTTCCAAGCCGGGTAGCTCAGCCGGATTTGATCCGGCGGTTCTACCGACTGTCACGCCTTCGAGGGGGGACTGTTGTATAAGTTCAGGCCGAATTTGGCGAATTTCCTAAGTCGGGAAGTGGTCCAAACGGGGATGGGAGTGAACCTGACAGCTCATACCGACTTTGAGGCTTCGGGTGCGGGTAGCTCAGCCGGATTTGACCCGGCGATTCTGCCGACTTCCACGCCTTCGAGCGGGGACTGTCCTCTGAGTTCAGGCCGAATTTGGTTAATTTCCTAAGTCGGGAAGTGGTCCAAACGGGGATGGGAGTGCACCTGACAGCTCATACCGACTTTGAGGCTTCCAAGCCGGGTAACCCAGCCGGATCTGACCCGGCGATTCCGCCGACTGTCACGCCTTCGAGGGGGGACTGTCCTCTGAGTTCCGGCCGAATTTGGTGAATTTCCTAAGTCGGGAAGTGGTCCAAACGGGGATGGGAGTGAACCTGACAGCTCTTACCGACTTTGAGGCTTCGGGGCCGGGTAGCTCAGCCGGATTTGACCCGGCGATTCTGCCGACTTCCACGCCTTCGAGGGGGGGCTGTCCTCTGAGTTCAGGCCGAATTTGGTGAATTTCCTAAGTCGGGAAATGGCCCAAACTGGGATGGGACTGAACCTGACTGCTCATACCGACTTTGAGGCTTCGGGGCCGGGTAGCACAGTCGGATTTGACCCGGCGGTTCTGCCGAATGCCTGGCCTTCGAGGGGGGCCTGCCCTCTGAGTTCAGGCCGAATTTGGTGAATTTCCTATGTTGGGAAGTGGTCCAAACGGGGATGGGAGTGGACCTGACAGCTCATACCGACTTTGGGGCTTCCAAGCCGGGTAGCTCAGCCGGATTTGATCCGGCGGTTCCGCCGACTGTCACGCCTTCGAGGGGGGACTCTCCTCTAAGTTCGGGCCGAATTTGGTGAATTTCCTAAGTCGGGAAGTGGTCCAAACGGGGATGGGAGTGAACCTGACAGCTCATACCGACTTTGGGGCTTCCAAGACGGGTAGCTCAGCCGGATTTGATCCGGCGGTTCCGCCGACTGTCACGCCTTCGAGGGGGGACTGTTGTCTAAGTTCAGGCCGAATTTGGTGAATTTCCTAAGTCGGGACGTGGTCCAAACGGGGTTGGGAGTGAACCTAACTGCTCATACCGACTTTGAGGCTTCGGGGCCGGGTAGCACAGTCGTATTTGTCCCGGCGGTTCTGCCGAATGCCTGGCCTTCGAGGGGGGCATGCCCTCTGAGTTCAGGCCGAATTTGGTGAATTTCCTATGTCGGGAAGTGGTCCAAATGGTGATGGGGTTGAATCTGACAGCTCATACCGACCTTGAGGCTTCCAAGCCGGCTGGCCCGGCCGGATTTGACCCGGCGGTTAGAAAATTTTTCAGTCAGTACAAATCAGTAACCACTGACACTTGAATATTTTTGAAGCAGACAAATCAGTAACCACTGACACTTAGAATTTTTTTCAGTCAGTACAAATCAGTAACCAGCGACACTTAAAATATTTTTTAGTCAGTACAAATCAGTAACCAGCGACACTTAGAATATTTTTGAGTCAGTAGAAGTCAGTAACCAAGTGCATTTTTGAATTGGTTACTGATTTCTCCGTTGAAGTTGGGGCTGCGGTTGGCTTCAGTTAGTGGTGGGGGCTTAATTTTCGCCGAGCGGAGCGTGTCCCGGTAGTGTCTCCGAGGAAGTGGTACCTTTTGAGGGGGGTGTTTCTGAATTTGGGCCCTTTTTGAGTGGCATTGCCGGATGGGGTTTGTCTTGAAGGCTTCCAAATCGGGTAGCTCAGCCGGATTTGACCCGGCGGTTCTACCGACTGTCACGCCTTCGAGGGGGGACTGTTGTATAAGTTCAGGCCGAATTTGGCGAATTTCCTAAGTCGGGAAATGGCCCAAACTGGGATGGGACTGAACCTGACTGCTCATACCGACTTTGAGGCTTCGGGGCCGGGTAGCTCAGCCGGATTTGATCCGGCGGTTCTGCCGACTTCTACGCCTTCGAGGGGGGCCTGTCCTCTGAGTTCAGGCCGAATTTGGTGAATTTCCTAAGTCGGGAAGTGGTCCAAACGGGGATGGGAGTGAAC
>NW_026868846.1:0-8825 GCF_020745735.1 Hemiscyllium ocellatum
ATCTAACCGCCGGGTCAAATCCGGCTGGGCTACCCGGCTTGGAAGCCTCAAAGTCGGTATGAGCTGTCAGGTTCACTCCCCATCCCCGTTTGGACCACTTCCCGACTTAGGAAATTCACCAAATTCGGCCTGAACTCAGAGGGCAGGCCCCCCTCGAAGGCGTGCATTCGGCAGAACCGCCGGGTCAAATCCGACTGTGCTACCCGGCCCCGAAGCCTCAAAGTCGGTATGAGCTGTCAGGTTCACTCCCATCCCCGTTTGGACCACTTCCCGACTTAGGAAATTCACCAAATTCGGCCTGAACTCAGAGGACAGTCCCCCCTCGAAGGCGTGACAGTCGGCAGAATCGCCGGGTCAAATCCGGCTGATCTACCCTCATCCCGAAGCCCCAAAGTCGGTATGAGCTGTCAGGTTCACTCCCATCCCCGTTTGGACCACTTCCCGACTTAGGAAATTCACCAAATTCGGCCTGAACTCAGAGGAACAGTCCCCCCTCGAAGGCGTGACAGTCGGCGAACCGCCGGGTCAAATCCGGCTGAGCTACCCGGCTTGGAAGCCTCAAAGTCGGTATGAGCTGTCAGGTTCACTCCCATCCCCGTTTGGACCACTTCCCGACTTAGGAAATTCACCAAATTCGGCCTGAACTCAGAGGACATCCCCCCTCGAAGGCGTGGAAGTCGGCAGAATCGCCGGGTCAAATCCGGCTGAGCTACCCGCCCCGAAGCCTCAAAGTCGGTATGAGCTGTCAGGTTCACTCCCATCCCCGTTTGGACCACTTCCCGACTTAGGAAATTCACCAAATTCGGCTGAACTCAGAACAGGCCCCCCTCGAAGGCGTGAAGTCGGCAGAACCGCCGGGTCAAATCCGGCTGAGCTACCCGCCCCGAAGCCTCAAAGTCGGTATGAGCTGTCAGGTTCACTCCCATCCCCGTTTGGACCACTTCCCGACTTAGGAAATTCACCAAATTCGGCCTGAACTCAGACAACAGTCCCCCCTCGAAGGCGTGACAGTCGGCAGAACCGCCGGGTCAAATCCGGCTGAGCTACCCGGCTTGGAAGCCTCAAAGTCGGTATGAGCTGTCAGGTTCACTCCCATCCCCGTTTGGACCACTTCCCGACTTAGGAAATTCACCAAATTCGGCCTGAACTCAGAGACAGTCCCCCCTCGAAGGCGTGACAGTCGGCAGAACCGCCGGATCAAATCCGGCTGAGCTACCCGCTTTGGAAGCCTCAAAGTCGGTATGAGCTGTCAGGTTCACTCCCATCCCCGTTTGGACCACTTCCCGACTTAGGAAATTCACCAAATTCGGCCTGAACAGTCCCCCCTCGAAGGCGTGACAGTCGGCAGAACCGCCGGATCAAATCCGGCTGAGCTACCCGGCTTGGAAGCCCCAAAGTCGGTATGAGCTGTCAGGTTCACTCCCATCCCCGTTTGGACCACTTCCCGACTTAGGAAATTCACCAAATTCGGCCTGAACTCAGAGGACAGTCCCCCCTCGAAGGCGTGCAGTCGGCAGAACCGCCGGTCAAATCCGGCTGAGCTACCCGGCCCGAAGCCTCAAAGTCGGTATGAGCTGTCAGGTTCACTCCCATCCCCGTTTGGACCACTTCCCGACTTAGGAAATTCACCAAATTCGGCCCGAACTTAGAGGATAGTCCCCCTCGAAGGCGTGACAGTCGGCGGAACCGCCGGATCAAATCCGGCTGAGCTACCCGGCTTGGAAGCCCAAAGTCGGTATGAGCTGTCAGGTTCACTCCCATCCCCGTTTGGACCACTTCCCGACTTAGGAAATTCACCAAATTCGGCCTGAACTCAGAGGACAGTCCCCCCTCGAAGGCGTGACAGTCGGCAGAACCGCCGGATCAAATCCGGCTGAGCTACCCGGCTTGGAAGCCCCAAAGTCGGTATGAGCTGTCAGGTTCACTCCCATCCCCGTTTGGACCACTTCCCGACTTAGGAAATTCACCAAATTCGGCCTGAACTCAGAGGGCAGGCCCCCTCGAAGGCAGGCATTCGGCAGAACCGCCGGGTCAAATCCGACTGAGCTACCCGGCCCCGAAGCCTCAAAGTCGGTATGAGCAGTCAGGTTCACTCCCATCCCCGTTTGGGCCACTTCCCGACTTAGGAAATTCACCAAATTCGGCCTGAACTCAGAGGACAGTCCCCCCTCGAAGGCGTGGAAGTCGGCAGAATCGCCGGGTCAAATCCGGCTGAGCTACCCGGCCCCGAAGCCTCAAAGTCGGTATGAGCTGTCAGGTTCACTCCCATCCCCGTTTGGACCACTTCCCGACTTAGGAAATTCACCAAATTCGGCCTGAACAGAGGACAGTCCCCCCTCGAAGGCGTGACAGTCGGCGGAACCGCCGGATCAAATCCGGCTGAGCTACCCGGCTTGGAAGCCTCAAAGTCGGTATGAGCTGTCAGGTTCACTCCCATCCCCGTTTGGACCACTTCCCGACTTAGGAAATTCACCAAATTCGGCCTGAACTCAGAGGACAGTCCCCCCTCGAAGGCGTGAAGTCGGCAGAACCGCCGGGTCAAATCCGGCTGAGCTACCCGCCCGAAGCCTCAAAGTCGGTATGAGCTGTCAGGTTCACTCCCATCCCCGTTTGGACCACTTCCCGACTTAGGAAATTCACCAAATTCGGCCTGAACTCAGAGGACAGTCCCCCCTCGAAGGCGTGACAGTCGGCAGAACCGCCGGGTCAAATCCGGCTGAGCTACCCGGCCCCGAAGCCTCAAAGTCGGTATGAGCTGTCAGGTTCACTCCCATCCCCGTTTGGACCACTTCCCGACTTAGGAATTCACCAAATTCGGCCGAACTTAGAGGACAGTCCCCCTCGAAGGCGTGACAGTCGGCGGAACCGCCGGTCAAATCCGGCTGAGCTACCCGGCTTGGAAGCCCCAAAGTCGGTATGAGCTGTCAGTTCACTCCCATCCCCGTTTGGACCACTTCCCGACTTAGGAAATTCACCAAATTCGGCCTGAACTCAGAGGACAGCCCCCCTCGAAGGCGTGAAGTCGGCAGAACCGCCGGATCAAATCCGGCTGAGCTACCCGGCTTGGAAGCCTCAAAGTCGGTATGAGCTGTCAGGTTCACTCCCATCCCCGTTTGGACCACTTCCCGACTTAGGAAATTCACCAAATTCGGCCTGAACTCAGAGGACAGTCCCCCCTCGAAGGCCAGACATCGGTAGAACCGCCGGATCAAATCCGGCTGAGCTACCCGGCCCGAAGCCTCAAAGTCGGTATGAGCAGTCAGGTTCACTCCCATCCCCGTTTGGACCACTTCCCGACTTAGGAAATTCACCAAATTCGGCCTGAACTCAGAGGACAGCCCCCCTCGAAGGCGTGAAGTCGGCAGAACCGCCGGATCAAATCCGGCTGAGCTACCCGGCTTGGAAGCCTCAAAGTCGGTATGAGCTGTCAGGTTCACTCCCATCCCGTTTGGACCACTTCCCGACTTAGGAAATTCACCAAATTCGGCCTGAACTCAGAGGACAGTCCCCCTCGAAGGCGTGACAGTCGGCAGAACGCCGGGTCAAATCCGGCTGAGCTACCCGCCCCGAAGCCTCAAAGTCGGTATGAGCTGTCAGGTTCACTCCCATCCCCGTTTGGACCACTTCCCGACTTAGGAAATTCACCAAATTCGGCCTGAACTCAGAGGACAGTCCCCCTCGAAGGCGTGACAGTCGGCAGAACCGCCGGGTCAAATCCGGCTGAGCTACCCGGCTTGGAAGCCTCAAAGTCGGTATGAGCTGTCAGGTTCACTCCCATCCCCGTTTGGACCACTTCCCGACTTAGGAAATTCACCAAATTCGGCCTGAACTCAGAGGACAGTCCCCCCTCGAAGGCGTGGAAGTCGGCAGAATCGCCGGGTCAAATCCGGCTGAGCTACCCGCACCGAAGCCTCAAAGTCGGTATGAGCTGTCAGGTTCACTCCCATCCCCGTTTGGACCACTTCCCGACTTAGGAAATTCACCAAATTCGGCCTGAACTCAGAGGACAGTCCCCCCTCGAAGGCGTGACAGTCGGCAGAACCGCCGGATCAAATCCGGCTGAGCTACCCGGCTTGGAAGCCCCAAAGTCGGTATGAGCTGTCAGGTTCACTCCCATCCCCGTTTGGACCACTTCCCGACTTAGGAAATTCACCAAATTCGGCCTGAACTCAGACCCGGCTTGCAACCCCAAAGTCGGTATGAGCTGTCAGGTTCACTCCCATCCCCGTTTGGACCACTTCCCGACTTAGGAAATTCACCAAATTCGGCCTGAACTCAGAGGACAGGCCCCCTCGAAGGCGTGAAGTCGGCAGAACCGCCGGATCAAATCCGGCTGAGCTACCCGGCCCCGAAGCCTCAAAGTCGGTATGAGCAGTCAGGTTCAGTCCCATCCCAGTTTGGACCACTGCCCGACTTAGGAATTTCGCCAAATTCGGCCTGAACTTATACAACAGTCCCCCCTCGAAGGCGTGACAGTCGGTAGAACCGCCGGATCAAATCCGGCTGAGCTACCCGGCTTGGAAGCCTCAAAGTCGGTATGAGCTGTCAGGTTCACTCCCATCCCGTTTGGACCACTTCCCGACTTAGGAAATTCACCAAATTCGGCCTGAACTCAGAGGACAGTCCCCCCTCGAAGGCGTGAAGTCGGCAGAACCGCCGGATCAAATCCGGCTGAGCTACCCGGCTTGGAAGCCCCAAAGTCGGTATGAGCTGTCAGGTTCACTCCCATCCCGTTTGGACCACTTCCCGACTTAGGAAATTCACCAAATTCGGCCTGAACTCAGAGGGCAGGCCCCCCTCGAAGGCCAGGCATTCGGCAGAACCGCCGGGTCAAATCCGACTGAGCTACCCGGCCCCGAAGCCTCAAAGTCGGTATGAGCTGTCAGGTTCACTCCCATCCCCGTTTGGACCATTCCCGACTTAGGAAATTCACCAAATTCGGCCTGAACTCAGAGGACAGCCCCCCTCGAAGGCGTGGAGTCGGCAGAACCGCCGGGTCAAATCCGGCTGTGCTACCCGGCCCGAAGCCTCAAAGTCGGTATGAGCTGTCAGGTTCACTCCCATCCCCGTTTGGACCACTTCCCGACTTAGGAAATTCACCAAATTCGGCCTGAACTCAGAGGACAGTCCCCCCTCGAAGGCGTGACAGTCGGCGGAATCGCCGGGTCAAATCCGGCTGGGCTACCCGGCTTGGAAGCCTCAAAGTCGGTATGAGCTGTCAGGTTCACTCCCATCCCCGTTTGGACCACTTCCCGACTTAGGAAATTCACCAAATTCGGCCTGAACTCAGAGGACAGTCCCCCCTCGAAGGCGTGGAAGTCGGCAGAATCGCCGGGTCAAATCCGGCTGAGCTACCCGCCCCGAAGCCTCAAAGTCGGTATGAGCTGTCAGGTTCACTCCCATCCCCGTTTGGACCACTTCCCGACTTAGGAAATTCACCAAATTCGGCCTGAACTCAGAGGACAGTCCCCCTCGAAGGCGTGACAGTCGGTAGAACCGCCGGATCAAATCCGGCTGAGCTACCCGGCTTGGAAGCCCCAAAGTCGGTATGAGCTGTCAGGTTCACTCCCATCCCCGTTTGGACCACTTCCCGACTTAGGAAATTCACCAAATTCGGCCTGAACTTAGAGGACAGTCCCCCCTCGAAGGCGTGACAGTCGGCGAACCGCCGGATCAAATCCGGCTGAGCTACCCGGCTTGGAAGCCTCAAAGTCGGTATGAGCTGTCAGATTCACTCCCATCCCCGTTTGGACCACTTCCCGACTTAGGAAATTCACCAAATTCGGCCTGAACTCAGAGGACAGTCCCCCCTCGAAGGCGTGACAGTCGGCAGAACCGCCGGATCAAATCCGGCTGAGCTACCCGGCTTGGAAGCCCCAAAGTCGGTATGAGCTGTCAGGTTCACTCCCATCCCCGTTTGGACCACTTCCCGACTTAGGAAATTCACCAAATTCGGCCTGAACTCAGAGGACAGTCCCCCTCGAAGGCGTGACAGTCGGCAGAACCGCCGGATCAAATCCGGCTGAGCTACCCGGCTTGGAAGCCTCAAAGTCGGTATGAGCTGTCAGGTGCACTCCCATCCCCGTTTGGACCACTTCCCGACTTAGGAAATTCACCAAATTCGGCCTGAACTCAGAGGACAGTCCCCCCTCGAAGGCGTGGACAGTCGGCAGAACCGCCGGATCAAATCCTGCTGAGCTACCCGGCTTGGTAGCCCAAAGTCGGTATGAGCTGTCAGGTTCACTCCCATCCCCGTTTGGACCACTTCCCGACTTAGGAAATTCACCAAATTCGGCCTGAACTCAGAGGACAGTCCCCCCTCGAAGGCGTGACAGTCGGCAGAACCGCCGGATCAAATCCGGCTGAGCTACCCGGCTTGGAAGCCCCAAAGTCGGTATGAGCTGTCAGGTTCACTCCCATCCCCGTTTGGACCACTTCCCGACTTAGGAAATTCACCAAATTCGGCCTGAACTCAGAGGACAGGCCCCCTCGAAGGCGTGGCAGTCGGCAGAACCGCCGGGTCAAATCCGGCTGAGCTACAAGCACCCGAAGCCTCAAAGTCGGTATGAGCTGTCAGGTTCACTCCCATCCCGTTTGGACCACTTCCCGACTTAGGAAATTCACCAAATTCGGCCTGAACTCAGAGGACAGACCCCCCCTCGAAGGCGTGGAAGTCGGCAGAATCGCCGGGTCAAATCCGGCTGAGCTACCCGGCCCCGAAGCCTCAAAGTCGGTATGAGCTGTCAGGTTCACTCCCATCCCCGTTTGGACCACTTCCCGACTTAGGAAATTCACCAAATTCGGCCTGAACTCAGAGGACAGGTCCCCCCTCGAAGGCGTGACAGTCGGCAGAACCGCCGGGTCAAATCCGGCTGAGCTACCCGGCTTGGAAGCCTCAAAGTCGGTATGAGCTGTCAGGTTCACTCCCATCCCCGTTTGGACCACTTCCCGACTTAGGAAATTCACCAAATTCGGCCTGAACTCAGAGGACAGTCCCCCCTCGAAGGCGTGGAAGTCGGCAGAATCGCCGGTCAAATCCGGCTGAGCTACCCGCCCCGAAGCCTCAAAGTCGGTATGAGCTGTCAGGTTCACTCCCATCCCGTTTGGACCACTTCCCGACTTAGGAATTCGCCAAATTCGGCCTGAACTTCACAACAGTCCCCCTCGAAGGCGTGACAGTCGGTAGAACCGCCGGAGTCAAATCCGGCTGAGCTACCCGGCTTGGAAGCCTCAAAGTCGGTATGAGCTGTCAGGTTCACTCCCATCCCCGTTTGGACCACTTCCCGACTTAGGAAATTCACCAAATTCGGCCTGAACTCAGAGGACAGACCCCCTCGAAGGCGTGACAGTCGGCGGAAACGCCGGATCAAATCCGGCTGAGCTACCGGCTTGGAAGCCCCAAAGTCGGTATGAGCTGTCAGGTTCACTCCCATCCCCGTTTGGACCACTTCCCGACTTAGGAAATTCACCAAATTCGGCCTGAACTCAGAAGGCAGGCCCCCCTCGAAGGCCAGGCATTCGGCAGAACCGCCGGTCAAATCCGGCTGAGCTACCCGGCCCCGAAGCCTCAAAGTCGGTATGAGCTGTCAGGTTCACTCCCATCCCAGTTTGGGCCACTTCCCGACTTAGGAAATTCACCAAATTCGGCCTGAACTCAGAGGACAGCCCCCCTCGAAGGCGTGGAAGTCGGCAGAATCGCCGGGTCAAATCCGGCTGAGCTACCCGGCCCGAAGCCTCAAAGTCGGTATGAGCTGTCAGGTTCACTCCCATCCCCGTTTGGACCACTTCCCGACTTAGGAAATTCACCAAATTCGGCCTGAAACTCAGAGGACAGTCCCCCCTCGAAGGCGTGACAGTCGGCGGAACCGCCGGGTCAAATCGGCTGGAGCTACCCGGCTTGGAAGCCTCAAAGTCGGTATGAGCTGTCAGGTTCACTCCCATCCCGTTTGGACCACTTCCCGACTTAGGAAATTCACCAAATTCGGCCTGAACTCAGAGGACAGTCCCCCCTCGAAGGCGTGGAAGTCGGCAGAATCGCCGGGTCAAATCCGGCTGAGCTACCGCACCCGAAGCCTCAAAGTCGGTATGAGCTGTCAGGTTCACTCCCATCCCCGTTTGGACCACTTCCCGACTTAGGAAATTCGCCAAATTCGGCCTGAACTCAGACAACAGTCCCCCCTCGAAGGCGTGACAGTCGGTAGAACCGCCGGATCAAATCCGGCTGAGCTACCCGGCTTGGAAGCCCAAAGTCGGTATGAGCTGTCAGGTTCACTCCCCGACTTAGGAAATTCACCAAATTCGGCCTGAACTCAGAGGACAGTCCCCCCTCGAAGGCGTGACAGTCGGGAGAACCGCCGGATCAAATCCGGCTGAGCTACCCGGCGTGGAAGCCCCAAAGTCGGTATGAGCTGTCAGGTTCACTCCCATCCCCGTTTGGACCACTTCCCGACTTAGGAAATTCACCAAATTCGGCCTGAACTCAGAGGACAGTCCCCCTCGAAGGCGTAGAAGTCGGCAGAACCGCCGGATCAAATCCGGCTGAGCTACCCGGCCCGAAGCCTCAAAGTCGGTGTGAGCTGTCAGGTTCACTCCCATCCCCGTTTGGACCACTTCCCGACTTAGGAAATTCACCAAATTCGGCCTGAACTCAGAGGACAGTCCCCTCGAAGGCGTGACAGTCGGCAGAATCGCCGGATCAAATCCGGCTGAGCTACCCGGCTTGGAAGCCTCAAAGTCGGTATGAGCTGTCAGGTTCACTCCCATCCCGTTTGGACCACTTCCCGACTTAGGAAATTCACCAAATTCGGCCTGAACTCAGAGGACAG
>NW_026868847.1:0-8896 GCF_020745735.1 Hemiscyllium ocellatum
AAGCAGTACCAATCAGTAACCACTGACACTTAGAATATTTTTCAGTCAGTACAAATCAGTAACCGGCGACACTTAAAATATTTTTTAGTCAGTACAAATCAGTAACAGCGACACTTAGAATATTTTTGAGTCAGTAGAAGTCAGTAACCAAGTGCATTTTTGAATTGGTTACTGATTTCTCCGTTGAAGTTGGGGCTGCGGTTGGCTTCAGTTAGTGGTGGGGGCTTAATTTTCGCCGAGCGGAGCGTGTCCCGGTAGTGTCTCCGAGGAAGTGGTACCTTTTGAAGGGGGTGTTTCTGAATTTGGGCCCTTTTTGAGTGGCATTGCCGGATGGGTTTTGTCTTGAAGGCTTCCAAATCGGGTAGCTCAGCCGGATTTGACCCGGCGGTTCTACCGACTGTCACGCCTTCGAGGGGGGACTGTTGTATAAGTTCAGGCCGAATTTGGCGAATTTCCTAAGTCGGGAAATGGCCCAAACTGGGATGGGACTGAACCTGACTGCTCATACCGACTTTGAGGCTTCGGGGCCGGGTAGCTCAGCCGGATTTGATCCGGCGGTTCTGCCGACTTCTACGCCTTCGAGGGGGGCCTGTCCTCTGAGTTCAGGCCGAATTTGGTGAATTTCCTAAGTCGGGAAGTGGTCCAAACGGGGATGGGAGTGAACCTGACAGCTCATACCGACTTTGGGGCTTCCAAGCCGGGTAGCTCAGCCGGATTTGATCCGGCGGTTCTACCGACTGTCACGCCTTCGAGGGGGGACTGTTGTATAAGTTCAGGCCGAATTTGGCGAATTTCCTAAGTCGGGAAGTGGTCCAAACGGGGATGGGAGTGAACCTGACAGCTCATACCGACTTTGGGGCTTCCAAGCCGGGTAGCTCAGCCGGATTTGATCCGGCGGTTCTACCGACTGTCACGCCTTCGAGGGGGGACTGTTGTATAAGTTCAGGCCGAATTTGGCGAATTTCCTAAGTCGGGAAGTGGTCCAAACGGGGATGGGAGTGAACCTGACAGCTCATACCGACTTTGAGGCTTCGGGTGCGGGTAGCTCAGCCGGATTTGACCCGGCGATTCTGCCGACTTCCACGCCTTCGAGCGGGGACTGTCCTCTGAGTTCAGGCCGAATTTGGTTAATTTCCTAAGTCGGGAAGTGGTCCAAACGGGGATGGGAGTGCACCTGACAGCTCATACCGACTTTGAGGCTTCCAAGCCGGGTAACCCAGCCGGATCTGACCCGGCGATTCCGCCGACTGTCACGCCTTCGAGGGGGGACTGTCCTCTGAGTTCCGGCCGAATTTGGTGAATTTCCTAAGTCGGGAAGTGGTCCAAACGGGGATGGGAGTGAACCTGACAGCTCTTACCGACTTTGAGGCTTCGGGGCCGGGTAGCTCAGCCGGATTTGACCCGGCGATTCTGCCGACTTCCACGCCTTCGAGGGGGGGCTGTCCTCTGAGTTCAGGCCGAATTTGGTGAATTTCCTAAGTCGGGAAATGGCCCAAACTGGGATGGGACTGAACCTGACTGCTCATACCGACTTTGAGGCTTCGGGGCCGGGTAGCACAGTCGGATTTGACCCGGCGGTTCTGCCGAATGCCTGGCCTTCGAGGGGGGCCTGCCCTCTGAGTTCAGGCCGAATTTGGTGAATTTCCTATGTTGGGAAGTGGTCCAAACGGGGATGGGAGTGGACCTGACAGCTCATACCGACTTTGGGGCTTCCAAGCCGGGTAGCTCAGCCGGATTTGATCCGGCGGTTCCGCCGACTGTCACGCCTTCGAGGGGGGACTCTCCTCTAAGTTCGGGCCGAATTTGGTGAATTTCCTAAGTCGGGAAGTGGTCCAAACGGGGATGGGAGTGAACCTGACAGCTCATACCGACTTTGGGGCTTCCAAGACGGGTAGCTCAGCCGGATTTGATCCGGCGGTTCCGCCGACTGTCACGCCTTCGAGGGGGGACTGTTGTCTAAGTTCAGGCCGAATTTGGTGAATTTCCTAAGTCGGGACGTGGTCCAAACGGGGTTGGGAGTGAACCTAACTGCTCATACCGACTTTGAGGCTTCGGGGCCGGGTAGCACAGTCGTATTTGTCCCGGCGGTTCTGCCGAATGCCTGGCCTTCGAGGGGGGCCTGCCCTCTGAGTTCAGGCCGAATTTGGTGAATTTCCTATGTCGGGAAGTGGTCCAAATGGTGATGGGGTTGAATCTGACAGCTCATACCGACCTTGAGGCTTCCAAGCCGGCTGGCCCGGCCGGATTTGACCCGGCGGTTAGAAAATTTTTCAGTCAGTACAAATCAGTAACCACTGACACTTAGAATATTTTTGAAGCAGTACAAATCAGTAACCACTGACACTTAGAATATTTTTCAGTCAGTACAAATCAGTAACCAGCGACACTTAAAATATTTTTTAGTCAGTACAAATCAGTAACCAGCGACACTTAGAATATTTTTGAGTCAGTAGAAGTCAGTAACCAAGTGCATTTTTGAATTGGTTACTGATTTCTCCGTTGAAGTTGGGGCTGCGGTTGGCTTCAGTTAGTGGTGGGGGCTTAATTTTCGCCGAGCGGAGCGTGTCCCGGTAGTGTCTCCGAGGAAGTGGTACCTTTTGAAGGGGGTGTTTCTGAATTTGGGCCCTTTTTGAGTGGCATTGCCGGATGGGTTTTGTCTTGAAGGCTTCCAAATCGGGTAGCTCAGCCGGATTTGACCCGGCGGTTCTACCGACTGTCACGCCTTCGAGGGGGGACTGTTGTATAAGTTCAGGCCGAATTTGGCGAATTTCCTAAGTCGGGAAATGGCCCAAACTGGGATGGGACTGAACCTGACTGCTCATACCGACTTTGAGGCTTCGGGGCCGGGTAGCTCAGCCGGATTTGATCCGGCGGTTCTGCCGACTTCTACGCCTTCGAGGGGGGCCTGTCCTCTGAGTTCAGGCCGAATTTGGTGAATTTCCTAAGTCGGGAAGTGGTCCAAACGGGGATGGGAGTGAACCTGACAGCTCATACCGACTTTGGGGCTTCCAAGCCGGGTAGCTCAGCCGGATTTGATCCGGCGGTTCTACCGACTGTCACGCCTTCGAGGGGGGACTGTTGTATAAGTTCAGGCCGAATTTGGCGAATTTCCTAAGTCGGGAAGTGGTCCAAACGGGGATGGGAGTGAACCTGACAGCTCATACCGACTTTGGGGCTTCCAAGCCGGGTAGCTCAGCCGGATTTGATCCGGCGGTTCTACCGACTGTCACGCCTTCGAGGGGGGACTGTTGTATAAGTTCAGGCCGAATTTGGCGAATTTCCTAAGTCGGGAAGTGGTCCAAACGGGGATGGGAGTGAACCTGACAGCTCATACCGACTTTGAGGCTTCGGGTGCGGGTAGCTCAGCCGGATTTGACCCGGCGATTCTGCCGACTTCCACGCCTTCGAGCGGGGACTGTCCTCTGAGTTCAGGCCGAATTTGGTTAATTTCCTAAGTCGGGAAGTGGTCCAAACGGGGATGGGAGTGCACCTGACAGCTCATACCGACTTTGAGGCTTCCAAGCCGGGTAACCCAGCCGGATCTGACCCGGCGATTCCGCCGACTGTCACGCCTTCGAGGGGGGACTGTCCTCTGAGTTCCGGCCGAATTTGGTGAATTTCCTAAGTCGGGAAGTGGTCCAAACGGGGATGGGAGTGAACCTGACAGCTCTTACCGACTTTGAGGCTTCGGGGCCGGGTAGCTCAGCCGGATTTGACCCGGCGATTCTGCCGACTTCCACGCCTTCGAGGGGGGGCTGTCCTCTGAGTTCAGGCCGAATTTGGTGAATTTCCTAAGTCGGGAAATGGCCCAAACTGGGATGGGACTGAACCTGACTGCTCATACCGACTTTGAGGCTTCGGGGCCGGGTAGCACAGTCGGATTTGACCCGGCGGTTCTGCCGAATGCCTGGCCTTCGAGGGGGGCCTGCCCTCTGAGTTCAGGCCGAATTTGGTGAATTTCCTATGTTGGGAAGTGGTCCAAACGGGGATGGGAGTGGACCTGACAGCTCATACCGACTTTGGGGCTTCCAAGCCGGGTAGCTCAGCCGGATTTGATCCGGCGGTTCCGCCGACTGTCACGCCTTCGAGGGGGGACTCTCCTCTAAGTTCGGGCCGAATTTGGTGAATTTCCTAAGTCGGGAAGTGGTCCAAACGGGGATGGGAGTGAACCTGACAGCTCATACCGACTTTGGGGCTTCCAAGACGGGTAGCTCAGCCGGATTTGATCCGGCGGTTCCGCCGACTGTCACGCCTTCGGGGGGGACTGTTGTCTAAGTTCAGGCCGAATTTGGTGAATTTCCTAAGTCGGGACGTGGTCCAAACGGGGATGGGAGTGAACCTGACTGCTCATACCGACTTTGAGGCTTCGGGGCCGGGTAGCTCAGCCGGATTTGTCCCGGCGGTTCTGCCGACTGCCTGGCCTTCGAGGGGGGCCTGCCCTCTGAGTTCAGGCCGAATTTGGTGAATTTCCTTTCGGGAAGTGGTCCAAATGGGGATGGGGTTGAATCTGACAGCTCATACCGACCTTGAGGCTTCCAAGCCGTCTGGCCCGGCCGGATTTGTCCCGGCGGTTAGAAAATTTTTTCAGTCAGTACAAATCAGTAACCACTGACACTTTAAAATATTTTTTAGTCAGTACAAATCAGGCCGAATTTGGAGAATTTCCTAAGTCGGGAGAAGTCAGTAACCAAGTGCATTTTTGAACTTGGTTACTGATTTCTCCGTTGTAGTTGGGGCTGCGGTTGGCTCCAGTTAGTGGTGGGGGCTTAATTTTCGCCGAGCGGAGCGTGTCCCGGTAGTGTCTCGAGGAAGTGGTACCTTTTGACGGGGGTGTTTCTGAATTTGGGCCCTTTTGGAGTGGCATTGCCGGATGGGTTTTGTCTTGAAGGCTTCCAAAGCGGGTAGCTCAGCCGGATTTGACCCGGCGGTTCTACCGACTGTCACGCCTTCGAGGGGGGACTGTTGTATAAGTTCAGGCCGAATTTGGCGAATTTACTAAGTCGGGAAATGGCCCAAACTGGGATGGGACTGAACCTGACTGCTCATACCGACTTTGAGGCTTCGGGGCCGGGTAGCTCAGCCGGATTTGATCCGGCGGTTCTGCCGACTTCTACGCCTTCGAGGGGGGCCTGTCCTCTGAGTTCAGGCCGAATTTGGTGAATTTCCTAAGTCGGGAAGTGGTCCAAACGGGGATGGGAGTGAACCTGACAGCTCATACCGACTTTGGGGCTTCCAAGCCGGGTAGCTCAGCCGGATTTGATCCGGCGGTTCTACCGACTGTCACGCCTTCGAGGGGGGACTGTTGTATAAGTTCAGGCCGAATTTGGCGAATTTCCTAAGTCGGGAAGTGGTCCAAACGGGGATGGGAGTGAACCTGACAGCTCATACCGACTTTGGGGCTTCCAAGCCGGGTAGCTCAGCCGGATTTGATCCGGCGGTTCTACCGACTGTCACGCCTTCGAGGGGGGACTGTTGTATAAGTTCAGGCCGAATTTGGCGAATTTCCTAAGTCGGGAAGTGGTCCAAACGGGGATGGGAGTGAACCTGACAGCTCATACCGACTTTGAGGCTTCGGGTGCGGGTAGCTCAGCCGGATTTGACCCGGCGATTCTGCCGACTTCCACGCCTTCGAGCGGGGACTGTCCTCTGAGTTCAGGCCGAATTTGGTTAATTTCCTAAGTCGGGAAGTGGTCCAAACGGGGATGGGAGTGCACCTGACAGCTCATACCGACTTTGAGGCTTCCAAGCCGGTTAACCCAGCCGGATCTGACCCGGCGATTCCGCCGACTGTCACGCCTTCGAGGGGGGACTGTCCTCTGAGTTCCGGCCGAATTTGGTGAATTTCCTAAGTCGGGAAGTGGTCCAAACGGGGATGGGAGTGAACCTGACAGCTCTTACCGACTTTGAGGCTTCGGGGGCGGGTAGCTCAGCCGGATTTGACCCGGCGATTCTCCGACTTCCACGCCTTCGAGGGGGGGCTGTCCTCTGAGTTCAGGCCGAATTTGGTGAATTTCCTAAGTCGGGAAATGGCCCAAACTGGGATGGGACTGAACCTGAATGCTCATACCGACTTTGAGGCTTCGGGGCCGGGTAGCACAGTCGGATTTGACCCGGCGGTTCTGCCGAATGCCTGGCCTTCGAGGGGGGGCCTGCCCTCTGAGTTCAGGCCGAATTTGGTGAATTTCCTATGTTGGGAAGTGGTCCAAACGGGGATGGGAGTGGACCTGACAGCTCATACCGACTTTGGGGCTTCCAAGCCGGGTAGCTCAGCCGGATTTGATCCGGCGGTTCCGCCGACTGTCACGCCTTCGAGGGGGGACTCTCCTCTAAGTTCGGGCCGAATTTGGTGAATTTCCTAAGTCGGGAAGTGGTCCAAACGGGGATGGGAGTGAACCTGACAGCTCATACCGACTTTGGGGCTTCCAAGACGGGTAGCTCAGCCGGATTTGATCCGGCGGTTCCGCCGACTGTCACGCCTTCGAGGGGGGACTGTTGTCTAAGTTCAGGCCGAATTTGGTGAATTTCCTAAGTCGGGACGTGGTCCAAACGGGGTTGGGAGTGAACCTAACTGCTCATACCGACTTTGAGGCTTCGGGGCCGGGTAGCACAGTCGTATTTGTCCCGGCGGTTCTGCCGATTGCCTGGCCTTCGAGGGGGGCCTGCCCTCTGAGTTCAGGCCGAATTTGGTGAATTTCCTATGTCGGGAAGTGGTCCAAATGGTGATGGGGTTGAATCTGACAGCTCATACCGACCTTGAGGCTTCCAAGCCGGCTGGCCCGGCCGGATTTGACCCGGCGGTTAGAAAATTTTTCAGTCAGTACAAATCAGTAACCACTGACACTTAGAATATTTTTGAAGTCAGTACAAATCAGTAACCAGCGACACTTAAAATTTTTTTAGTCAGTACAAATCAGTAACCAGCGACACTTAGAATATTTTTGAGTCAGTAGAAGTCAGTAACCAAGTGCATTTTTGAATTGGTTACTAATTTCTCCGTTGAAGTTGGGGCTGCGGTTGGCTTCAGTTAGTGGTGGGGGCTTAATTTTCGCCGAGCGGAGCGTGTCCCGGTAGTGTCTCCGAGGAAGTGGTACCTTTTGAAGGGGGTGTTTCTGAATTTGGGCCCTTTTTGAGTGGCATTGCCGGATGGGTTTTGTCTTGAAGGCTTCCAAATCGGGTAGCTCAGCCGGATTTGACCCGGCGGTTCTACCGACTGTCACGCCTTCGAGGGGGGACTGTTGTATAAGTTCAGGCCGAATTTGGCGAATTTCCTAAGTCGGGAAATGGCCCAAACTGGGATGGGACTGAACCTGACTGCTCATACCGACTTTGAGGCTTCGGGGCCGGGTAGCTCAGCCGGATTTGATCCGGCGGTTCTGCCGACTTCTACGCCTTCGAGGGGGGCCTGTCCTCTGAGTTCAGGCCGAATTTGGTGAATTTCCTAAGTCGGGAAGTGGTCCAAACGGGGATGGGAGTGAACCTGACAGCTCATACCGACTTTGGGGCTTCCAAGCCGGGTAGCTCAGCCGGATTTGATCCGGCGGTTCTACCGACTGTCACGCCTTCGAGGGGGGACTGTTGTATAAGTTCAGGCCGAATTTGGCGAATTTCCTAAGTCGGGAAGTGGTCCAAACGGGGATGGGAGTGAACCTGACAGCTCATACCGACTTTGGGGCTTCCAAGCCGGGTAGCTCAGCCGGATTTGATCCGGCGGTTCTACCGACTGTCACGCCTTCGAGGGGGGACTGTACTCTAAGTTCAGGCCGAATTTGGCGAATTTCCTAAGTCGGGAAGTGGTCAAACGGGGATGGGAGTGAACCTGACAGCTCATACCGACTTTGAGGCTTCGGGAGCGGGTAGCTCAGCCGGATTTGACCCGGCGATTCTGCCGACGTCCTGGCCTTCGAGGGGGGACTGTCTCTGAGTTCAGGCCGAATTTGGCGAATTTCCTAAGTCGGGAAGTGGTCCAAACGGGGATGGGAGTGAACCTGACAGCTCATACCGACTTTGAGGCTTCAAGCCGGGTAGCTCAGCCGGATTTGACCCGGCGATTCTGCCGACTGTCACGCCTTCGAGGGGGGACTGTCCTCTGAGTTCAGGCCGAATTTGGTGAATTTCCTAAGTCGGGAAGTGGTCCAAACGGGGATGGGAGTGAACCTGACTGCTCATACCGACTTTGAGGCTTCGGGGCCGGGTAGCTCAGCCGGATTTGATCCGGCGGTTCTGCCGACTTCACGCCTTCGAGGGGGGCCTGTCCTCTGAGTTCAGGCCGAATTTGGTGAATTTCCTAAGTTCGGAAGTGGTCCAAACGGGGATGGGAGTGGACCTGACAGCTCATACCGACTTTGGGGCTTCCAAGCCGGGTAGCTCAGCCGGATTTGATCCGGCGGTTCTGCCGACTTCACGCCTTCGAGGGGGGACTGTCCTCTGAGTTCAGGCCGAATTTGGTGAATTTCCTAAGTCGGGAAGTGGTCCAAACGGGGATGGGAGTGAACCTGACAGCTCACACCGACTTTGGGGCTTCCAAGCCGGGTAGCTCAGCCGGATTTGATCCGGCGGTTCTGCCGACTTCACGCCTTCGAGCGGGGACTGTTGTATAAGTTCAGGCCGAATTTGGTGAATTTCCTAAGTCGGGACGTGGTCCAAACGGGGTTGGGAGTGAACCTAACTGCTCATACCGACTTTGAGGCTTCGGGGCCGGGTAGCACAGTCGTATTTGTCCCGGCGATTCTGCCGAATGCCTGGCCTTCGAGGGGGGCCTGCCCTCTGAGTTCAGGCCGAATTTGGTGAATTTCCTATGTCGGGAAGTGGTCCAAACGGGGATGGGAGTGGATCTGACAGCTCATACCGACGTTGAGGCGTCGGGGCCGGGTAGCTCGGCCGGATTTGATCCGGCGCG
>NW_026868848.1:0-8894 GCF_020745735.1 Hemiscyllium ocellatum
AAACAGAGTTCATCCAAAAATCCAATAACAATCAGCTCTCTGTTACACTTAAAGCCACAATTCACAACGTCAATGTTAGCTTTGTAAAACCCATGGAGTTTACATTGGCTCAGGGCAACAGCAGTACAAGGTTTCTCTTGACAAACTTTCATACTCGAAAGGCCAACACCCCAAACATTCCCTTGGGATGTGTGAGCTCCAGCATTCCCATTACACATTCCCACAGCTGGAAAACTTTAACCAGGCTGCTTCATGCCAGAACTCAATCATACATTTACATTTTACAGTTGAGACTGTATTTCCCACACAATAGTTCCTGATCAAATGCAGCCTTAAACTAGAGATTCCACAGACATTTGCACATAATTAATTACCTCACTGTTATTGAGTTTTCCTGATTGGCTGAGTGTTCCTTTGCTGACAGCTTTAGGATGGTGCCCTCTTCTTTACAGCCACCCTCCCTCCCTCTCCCTCCCCACATTCCCCACACACCCACCCTCCCTCCCTCTCCCGCCCCACCATCCCCACACACCCACCCTCCCTCTCCTTCCCCGCCATCCCCACCCTCCCTCCCTCCCTCTCCCGCCCCACATCCCCACACACCCCACCCTCCATCTCCCTCCCCCCACCCCATCACAGCTCCCTCCCTCTCCCACCCCACCATCCCCACACACCCACCCTCCCTCTCCCTCCCCACCATCCCCACTCACCCCACACCCTCCCTCTCCCTCCCCACCATCCCCACACACCCACCCTCCCTCTCCCACCCCACCATCCCCACTCACCCACCCTCCCTCTCCCTCCCCACCATCCCCACACACCCTCCCTCCCTCTCCCTCCCCACCATCCCCACACACCCACCCTCCATCTCCCTCTCCCCACCCCATCACAGCTCCCTCCCTCTCCCACCCCACCATCCCCACTCATCCACCCTCCCTCTCCCTCCCCACCATCCCCACACACCCACCCCTCCCTCTCCATCCCCACCATCCCCACACCCACCCACCCTCCCTCCTCCCTCCCCACCATCCCCACACACACACACCCCTCCCTCCCTCTCCCACCCCCACCATCCCCACTCACCCACCCTCCCTCTCCCTCCCCACCATCCCCACACACCCACCCTCCCTCTCCATCCCCACCATCCCCACACACCCACCCTCCCTCTCCCTCCCCACCATCCCCACACACACACACACCCTCCCTCTCCCTCCCCACCATCCCCACACACACACCCTCCCTCTCCCCCACCCCATCACAGCTCCGTCCCTCTCTGACTCCACCATTCCCTCACAGCCTCCCTCCTGCCCCCTCACAGTCTCCCGCTGGGCAGGAAGGATGAGGCTGCCTGATGGAGGTTTACAAAATTATGACAGGCTCAGACAGAATGGATAGTCAGAGTCTTTTTCAGAGATGTCACCCACACTCTGTCTCTCTGCCTCCCTCCCTGTTCCCCCACACTCTCTCTGTATCCCCCTCCCTGTTCCCCCACACTCTCTCTATGTCCCCCTCCCTGTTCACCCACACTCTCTCTGTGTCCCCCTCCCTGTTCCCCCACACTCTCTCTCTGTCCCCCTCCCTGTTCCCCCACACTCTCTCTGTATCCCCCTCCCTGTTCCCCCACATTCTCTCTGTGTCCCCCTCCCTGTTCCCCCATACTCTCTCTGTATCCCCCTCCCTGTTCCCCCACATTCTCTCTGTGTCCCCCTCCCTGTTCCCCCACATTCTCTCTGTGTCCCCCTCCCTGTTCACCCACATTCTCTCTATGTCCCACCTCTCTGTTCCCCCACACTCTCTCTGTGTCCCCCTCCCTGTTCCCCCACACTCTCTCTGTATCCCCCTCCCTGTTCCCCCACATTCTCTCTGTGTCCCCCTCCCTGTTCCCCCACACTCTCTCTGTGTCCCCCTCCCTGTTCCCCCACACTCTCTCTGTGTCCCCCTCCCTGTTCCCCCACACTCTCTCTCTGTCCCCCTCCCTGTTCCCCCACACTCTCTCTGCGTCCTTCCTCTCTCTGTGCTCAGGTCTTCGAAGAGATCGAGCCCCTCATCACTTCCTGTATTGACGGATACAATGTCTGCATCTTTGCCTATGGACAGACAGGATCGGGAAAGACCTACACTATGGAGGTAAGGGAGAGGGCGCTGGTTGGAGGTTGGTAGGAGGGGCATGACCACAGAGTGAGCACATTGTACTCCCCTCCCCCCCACCTCCCTGTTCCCGGTACAGGAGGGAGTGCCTTTACTTGAAAGGAACACACCCTCCCCAAGGATTGGTCTGATTTCTGAGGCTGCAGGACTGAGAGAGAGATTGGATCAGTTCGGACCAGCATCACTGGGGTGCAAAGGGCAGGAGTTACCTAGAAAGCTATAAAATTCTAACGGGTGTAAACACAGGGAGAATGTTCCTGCTGACCCGGGTGTGGGTGGGGTGGGGGGAGCTGGGTTCCAGATGCAGGGGTGACAGTCTGAACGAGACGGGATGGGACTGAGATGTTGAGAAATGGCCTTACCCAGAAAGGGGAGGGGGAGTCTGTGGACCTCTCTATCACAGAGAGCGGTTAGGGCAACAACACTGAATGGTAGCCCCCTGGGGGACAGTCTAGGACCAGAGGGCATCAGCTCAGAATAAATTTGATCTAGTTCTTCAGGCGAAAGAGATGACAGGCTATGGGGGGATAGCAGGGACAGGGGATTGAGATAGATGATTAGCCATGACTGTGCTGAATCCAGAGAGGCTCAGCATCATTCCTTTTCAGCACAGTGTTTTGAAAGAGAGCTCTCTTTCCTTTGAGCACTGGAAACGTTAACTGTTTTTCTCTCTCCACACGAGCTGCTGAGTTTCTCCAGCAATGTCTGGTTTTGTTTCAGATTTCCAGCATCTGGCAGTTGTTGGTTTTATGTGAGTGCTCATGGTTCAAATCCCAGCCCAGGAGCTGATGGGATTGAATCTCAGTAAGGCACAATGGGAAAATGGAGCTAATCTGCGAGATGATGAGTGGGATTTGATTCCCGATTGTTGGGAAAACCCCATCTGGGTCACTAATGTCCTTCAGGGAAGAAAACTTGTCATCTTTACCTGGTCTGGCCTACACGTGACTCCAGACCCACAGCAATGTGGTTGACTCTTAACAGCCCTCGGGGTAATTAGGGATGGACAGTAAGTGCTGGGCCTAGTCAGTGACACGCCACTTTCCATGTGAGAAAGATTTTCCTCATGACCATCTGTCTTTAGTCCTCGATAAAATCCAAAAGAACTGTGGATGCTGCAAATTGGGAACAAAAACAGAAATTGCTGGAAAAGTTCAGCAGCATCTAGAACACAGAACATTACAGCACAGTACAGGCCATTCGGCCCTCGATGGTTCTACAGTTCGGCACAACAATCTGAAGCCCATCGATCCTACACTATTCCATTCTCATCCATATGTCTGTCCAATGACCGTTTAAATGCCCTGAAAGTTGGCGAGTTTACTGCTGTTTCAGGCAGTGTGTTCCACGCCCCTGATACTCTCTGGGTAAAGAAACCATCTCTGACATCTGTCCTATATCTATCACCCCTCAATTTAAAGCTACGTCCCCACGTGGTAGCCATCACCATCCGAGGAAAAAGCCTCTCACTGTCCACCCGATCTAACCCCACTGGTGTGTCTCAAATAAGTCAACTCTCAACCTTCTCTCTAACGAGAACAGCCTCAAGGCCCTCAGCCTTTCCTCGTAAAGCCTTCCCTCCAGACCATCCAACGAGCAGCGAAATCGACGTTTCTGGCAAAAGCCCTTCATCAGGAATAAACCTTTATTCCTGGTGAAGGGCCCGAAACGTCGATTTCGCTGCTCCTTGGATGCTGCCTGAACTGCTGTGCTCTTCCAGCACCACTGATCCAGAATCTGGTTTCCAGCATCTGCAGTCATTGTTTTTAACCTTCCCTCCATACCAGGCAACATCCTGGTAAATCTCCTCTGCCCCTTTCCAAAGCTTCCACATTCTCCTTATAATGCGGTGACCAGAACTGTACACAATACTCCAAGTGCGGCCGTACCAGAGCTTTGTATAGCTGCAGCTTCTGTGGAGGATAATCCAAGTTAATGTTTGGGGTGTAGTGATCCTTGCTCAGAACTGACCAGATGCTGCCCCACCCACTGAGCATTTCCAGCAACTTCTGATTTTGTTCTTCAGCCCTCCATGTTGGGCTGTGCTGAGGGGTCACTGTCTAAACAGCCCTGTGGGTGTACTCTGCTGGGTACAGTTTGGGGAATGAATCGTGTGTGTGTGTGTGTGTGTGTGTCAGTGTCCCAGGGAGGGTGAGGGCAGGAGAGGGTCAGACACTGATTTTGCCAATTTGCCTTCCAGGGGGTGGCAGAAGCTCCTGGCATTAACCAACGGGCTCTCCGCGTGCTCTTCCAGGAGACTGACGCACGGAGTTCCTCCTGGAGATACACAGTCTCCATCAGCATGCTGGAAATCTACAACGAACAACTCAGGTACACAGCGCATTGCAAACTACTCCTCCACATAACTGCTTCCTCTGGCACATCAACAGAGCTGTGTCCCACCATGACTCTGAGCTGTGCCCCACCGTGACTCTGAGCTGTGCCCCAGCGTGACTCTGAGCTGTGCCCCACCGTGACTCTGAGCCGTGTCCCAGAGTGACTCTGAGCTGTGTCCCAGCGTGACTCTGAGCTGTGTCCCACCGTGACTCTGAGCTGTGTCCCAGCGTGACTCTGAGCTGTGTCCCACCGTGACTCTGAGCTGTGTCGCAGCGTGACTCTGAGCTGTGTCCCAGCGTGACTCTGAGCTGTGTCCCAGCGTGACTCTGAGCTGTGTCCCAGCGTGACTCTGAGCCGTGTCGCAGCGTGACTCTGAGCCGTGTCGCAGCGTGACTCTGAGCCGTGTCGCAGCGTGACTCTGAGCCGTGTCCCAGCGTGACTCTGAGCTGTGTCCCACCGTGACTGTGAGTCGTGTCCCACCGTGACTCTGAGCCGTGTCCCACCGTGACTCTGACCCGTGTCCCACCGTGACTCTGAGCCGTGTCCCACCGTGACTGTGAGCCGTGTCCCACCGTGACTCTGAGCCGTGTCCCAGCGTGACTCTGAGCCGTGTCCCAGAGTGACTCTGAGCCGTGCCCCACCGTGACTCTGAGCCGTGCCCCACCGTGACTCTGAGCCGTGTCCCAGCGTGACTCTGACCTGTGTCCCACCGTGACTCTGAGCTGTGTCCCACCGTGACTCTGAGCTGTGCCCCACCGTGACTCTGAGCTGTGTCCCAGCGTGACTGTGAACCGTGTCCCACCGTGACTCTGACCCGTGTCCCACCGTGACTCTGACCCGTGTCCCACCGTGACTCTGAGCTGTGTCCCACCGTGACTCTGAGCTGTGCCCCACCGTGACTCTGAGCTGTGTCCCAGCGTGACTGTGAACCGTGTCCCACCGTGACTCTGACCCGTGTCCCACCGTGACTCTGAGCTGTGTCCCAGAGTGACTCTGAGCTGTGTCCCACCGTGACTCTGACCCGTGTCCCACCGTGACTCTGAGCTGTGTCCCACCGTGACTCTGAGCTGTGCCCCACCGTGACTCTGAGCTGTGTCCCAGAGTGACTCTGAGCTGTGTCCCACCGTGACTCTGACCCGTGTCCCACCGTGACTCTGAGCTGTGTCCCACCGTGACTCTGAGCTGTGTCCCACCGTGACTCTGAGCTGTGTCCCAGCGTGACTCTGAGCTGTGTCCCAGAGTGACTCTGAGCCGTGCCCCACCGTGACTCTGAGCCGTGTCCCACCGTGACTCTGAGCCGTGTCCCACCGTGACTCTGAGCCGTGTCCCAGCGTGACTCTGAGCCGTGTCCCACCGTGACTCTGAGCCGTGTCCCACCGTGACTCTGAGCTGTGTCCCAGCGTGACTCTGAGCCGTGTCCCACCGTGACTCTGACCCGTGTCCCACCGTGACTCTGAGCCGTGTCCCAGCGTGACTCTGAGCCGTGTCCCAGAGTGACTCTGAGCCGTGCCCCACCGTGACTCTGAGCCGTGCCCCACCGTGACTCTGAGCCGTGTCCCACCGTGACTCTGAGCCGTGTCCCACCGTGACTCTGACCCGTGTCCCACCGTGACTCTGAGCCGTGTCCCAGCGTGACTCTGAGCCGTGTCCCACCGTGACTCTGAGCCGTGTCCCACCGTGACTCTGAGCTGTGTCCCACCGTGACTCTGAGCCGTGTCCCACCGTGACTCTGAGCCGTGTCCCACCGTGACTCTGAGCCGTGTCCCACCGTGACTCTGACCCGTGTCCCACCGTGACTCTGAGCCGTGTCCCAGAGTGACTCTGAGCCGTGCCCCACCGTGACTCTGAGCCGTGTCCCACCGTGACTCTGAGCCGTGTCCCAGCGTGACTCTGAGCCGTGTCCCACCGTGACTCTGAGCCGTGTCGCACCGTGACTCTGAGCTGTGTCCCACCGTGACTCTGAGCTGTGTCCCACCGTGACTCTGAGCTGTGTCCCACCGTGACTCTGAGCTGTGCCCCACCGTGATTCTGAGCTGTGTCCCAGCGTGACTCTGAGCTGTGTCCCAGAGTGACTCTGAGCCATGTCCCACCGTGACTCTGAGCCGTGTCCCACCGTGACTCTGAGCCGTGACCCACCGTGACTCTGACCCGTGTCCCACCGTGACTCTGACCCGTGTCCCACCGTGACTCTGAGCCGTGTCCCACCGTGACTCTGAGCCGTGTCCCACCGTGACTCTGAGCCGTGTCCCAGCGAGACTCTGAGCCGTGTCCCACCGTGACTCTGAGCCGTGTCCCACCGTGACTCTGAGCTGTGTCCCAGCGTGACTCTGAGCTGTGTCCCAGAGTGACTCTGAGCCGTGCCCCACCGTGACTCTGAGCCGTGTCCCACCGTGACTCTGAGCCGTGTCCCAGCGTGACTCTGAGCCGTGTCCCACCGTGACTCTGAGCCGTGTCCCACCGTGACTCTGAGCCGTGTCCCAGCGTGACTCTGAGCCGTGTCCCACCGTGACTCTGACCCGTGTCCCACCGTGACTCTGACCCGTGTCCCACCGTGACTCTGAGCCGTGTCCCAGCGTGACTCTGACCCGTGTCCCACCGTGACTCTGAGCCGTGTCCCAGCGTGACTCTGAGCCGTGTCCCACCGTGACTCTGAGCCGTGTCCCACCGTGACTCTGAGCTGTGTCCCAGCGTGACTCTGAGCCGTGTCCCACCGTGACTCTGACCCGTGTCCCACCATGACTCTGAGCTGTGTCCCAGCGTGACTCTGAGCCGTGTCCCAGAGTGACTCTGAGCCGTGCCCCACCGTGACTCTGAGCCGTGTCCCACCGTGACTCTGAGCCGTGTCCCACCGTGACTCTGAGCCGTGTCCCAGCGTGACTCTGAGCCGTGTCCCACCGTGACTCTGAGCCGTGTCCCACCGTGACTCTGAGCTGTGTCCCACCGTGACTCTGAGCTGTGTCCCAGCGTGACTCTGAGCTGTGTCCCAGCGTGACTGTGAGCTGTGTCCCACCGTGACTCTGAGCTGCAGACTACAGCCATATCACCCTCACTCAGAAATGGAAGGCTGTGAGATGGAAGGCCCACATGGGGACTTGAGAAAATACTCCGTTAACACAAAGCTCGGTGAAGGGACAGGGAGCAGGGAGGTTGGATCAGGCCTTGGGCAGGTCGGGAGGGTGGGCAGAGTGGTGGCACATGGAATACCACATGGGAAAGTGTGAGGTTATACGCTTTGGGAGGAAGGACAGGGACATGGGCTAAATGTGGAAAGGTTTCAGGAATCCACAGGGACTTGGGAGCCCTTGTTCAGGATTCCCTTCGGATTAACCAGCAGGTTCCGTTGGGGTCAGGAAGACAAATACAATGTTCGTATTCAGTTCAAGAGGGTGAGAATCCGAGAGCAGGGAGGTCCTGCTGGGGCTGGGTAAGGCTCTGGTCAGACCCCATTGGGAATATTGTGAGCAGTTTTGTCTCCCGTATCTAAGGGCGAGAGGGTTGGTGTTGGAGGGGGCCCAGAGGGGGTTTACAAAGATGATCCTGGGGATGAAGGCATTGTCACATGATGAGTGGTTGAGGACTCTGGGTCTACACCCGATGGGGTTTAGAAGGATGAGGGGGGGGATGGGATTGAGATTGACAGGAGGCCTGGGGAGAGGGCACATGGAGAAGATGTTTCCCCTCGGACCGGAGGGCACAGTCTCAGGGGGAAGGGACAAATTGCTTTAGCCAGACGGTAGTGAATCTGTGGAAGCCCTTGCTGCAGAGGGATGTGGAGGCCGAGTATTGAAGACAGAGATAGGTATGGACTGGATTAGTACAGGGATCGAGGGTTACAGGGAGAAGGCAGGAGAATGGGGTTGAGCAACATCAGCTGTGATCAAATGGCAGAGCAGACATGAACGGGCCGAATGGCCTAACAGACATTGTGGTCCTGCTCCGAAGTTCCCTAAATCCCTGATGGAGGACTTCACGCCCCTTTCTCAACGTGATGATGCTCCCAGTGTGAACCAGGCTTTCTGAGGGTTTCCGTCCCCTTCCGGAGATTCCTGATTCTCGCTCCACTGTCCTCGGGTCATGTCTGTTACAGCGCAACGGCCAGTCTGCTCCCCTCCCGGCATGGTCACTCCCTCTCCCTCCCCTCCCCTCCCGGCCTGGTCACTCCCTCTCCCTCCCCTCCCCTCCCGGCATGGTCACTCCCTTTCCCTCCCCTCCCCTCCCGGCATGGTCACTCCCTCTCTCTCTCTCCCCTCCCGGCATGGTCACTCCCTTTCCCTCCCCTCCCCTCCCGGCATGGTCACTCCCTCTCCCTCCCCTCCCCTCCCGGCCTGGTCACTCCCTCTCCCTCCCCTCCCCTCCTGGCATGGTCACTCCCTCTCCCTCCCCTCCCCTCCCGGCCTGGTCACTCCCTC